>NC_050606.1:4810484-5110484 GCF_013368585.1 Megalops cyprinoides
GGCACAGACAGAGGCACAGACAGGAGGCACAGACAGAGGCACAGACATGGGCCCGGACAGGAGGCACAGACAGAGGCACAGACAGAGGCACAGGGGCACAGTAAGGGCCTGATGCTACGCCTCTTCCCCCCAGCGCTGCTTCCTCTCACAGTAAATTCTGTCTCACAGGCTCATTTCCTGGCTGCTGCCCTGTTCTACTGCAGCTCCTCTCTAAACCACCACCATCCATCACCGCACTGTGCCCACAGACACAGCGCCGAGCAAAGCACCTACACACACACACACACGCGCGCGCACACACACACCTACACACGGCACCTACACACACACACACACACACACACACACACATGCACGCACGCGCGCGCATGCACACACACACACACACACACACACACACACCTACACATGCCACACACACACCTACACACGCCACACACACACGCGTGCGCACGCATACACACACACACACACACACACACACACACACACACACACACACACACATGCACGCACGCGCGCGCATGCGCGCGCATGCGCACACACACACACACACACACACACACACACACACACACACACCTACACATGACACACACACCTACACACGCCACACACACACGCGTGCGCACGCATACACACACACACACACACACACACACACACACACACACACACACATGCACGCACGCGCGCGCATGCACACACACACACACACACACACACACACACACACACACACACCTACACATGCCACACACACACCTACACACGCCACACACACACGCGTGCGCACGCATACACACACACACACACACACACACACACACACACACACACACACACACATACATTACACGCACAGGGCACTGAGTGACGCCTCTCCCATATCCACAGGCCACACACCTATGCACTCTACCTCCACCCTCGCAACCCGCCCTTCTCTGAACACGCAGAGTGCTGCCACAGAGCTGCAGCTGAGAGGGTGTTACAGCAGGACAGCGGTGTGCTGTCGTGGCAACAAACATGGCTCCTAACCCAAACTCTGTAATCTCCTCAGTCAAATACCCATCTGTTTTAAACAGATTTAAAAAAAAAAAAACTGGAAACTAAGCAAGTCACTCTGGATAAGGGTGACAAAGGAGGTGACAGCAAGCTGGAAGGAAGCCGCCCGCCCCGTAGCGTCACCGCTGGTGCGACTGAGAGAGCTGCAATGTGCCGGACGCTGTCGGGTCAGATCACCAGGCCGTGTAGGATGTGGCCGCCTCAGTTATGTCTCACTTCTGGGAGCCGGCCTAAAACATTCAGACAACTATACTGTGAACAAGCTCCACAGTGGTCACATGGGAAAACACAGCTAAGGTGTTCTCCGCTGGGCCTGTTCACTGTGCTTACATATGCATTACAATGCTCAGTGTGAGGGTGAGAGAAGGATCTCTGAAGTCACTTTATTAACACTTCAGAAAATACATGAACTAAACTCCTAAACTCCTGAAGAACTCCACAGAATAATGTATACCAGCTTGTTAGTACTCTGAAACATTTTTGTTCAAATAGATGCAAAACAGCATTTTACTCAGTGCTGAACAAATTCTACAGTAATTCTCCTTAATCATTTTATTTTGCAATTGGAAGCCACTAACGTAATCAAGATTGAGAAACTTGAGATACTGAAGCATTAAAGTATAATTACCAAAAACTGCAGAATTTCTGTATCATGTCAACAGGTTTGATAACATGCAATGCCTTAAAGCCACAAATAAATGTTTGCAAATTTCTCAACAGCATTTCTGCTTTATGTAATCATTAAAGGGCCAGGTAAGTTAACAGCTTGGTAAGAGTACAGAAAATCTTTGTTGTGCTTGGAGGTGGGGCCAGGCATACGACTGCTATAAGACCTAGCCTACACTCAGCTTTGAACATTTCTTTTTCCTGTTGACCTTGACCATTTGGTCACAATTGCAGGAAACCCATTCCACGGAGAGAATTCACCCAACCGTGACACACTGGTGCATTTCTTCCTTTTTAGGACCTGTGGCCTAAAAATACAGTCACCCAGGAGGCTGGTAGTGCCTTGAGAAAGAACTCGTCCCACTGAGACGCACTGGAAAAGAGGAGTCTTTCGTGCTCAGAACGGGAGACCGGCCAGCCCGTGACTCACACTTCTGTTATTTCCTGAGAATAAGAAAGGTCTGCAGAAGAGAGTGGCTGTGAGAATGACTGCACAGAATCTCCCAGCTGCCCCGATCCTCTCCGTGTCTCTGATTTCGCGACAGGAGCTCAGCTGACCTCGTTACATTGTGCTATAGCTACTACGCATCTTGGAACAAGGAGAGTAAGGGGGGATGGCCCAGTTCTTCTACTGAAAACAATCTTTCCTAGAGCGCCGTTTCCTCACGGTTTTAGGCAGAAAACTGGACAAAAATCGGTCTATGTATAACAGACAATTCTGTTCCAAGTTTCGTTATTATTATGATTTTTTTATGCCACTGACATTTAAACAAATCTACAAAAAGAAGGCTATTTAGTGCACATGGAACTCCAACTCAGCTGTGCAGGGATCAAAGAAACTTTGCATAAACCCCAAAAAGACACAGCTATTTGTATCTGTAAAATAATGTCTAACATATTGTTATTAATAATCCAAAACCAACATTACAATTCACAACATTCACGACAAATATAATCTTTATTTTTGCACGCAATTTGACTAGATTTTTCAGATAATGGAAAAAAACACCAAAGGAAAAAAATCTTTCAGACATCGACGTATGATGGCTAAGCTCAAGCAGTGAAGTTCAGAGCTGAAAAAAAAAGCAAAAATCTCACCATATTGAGAAAGAAACCACGAGACAAGGTCTCAGTGCAAGCACAAAAGGCCATACTCATTCATCTCTTTGCCTAACCACCTCACACACCTCCCATACCAAAGTTCACCTGTGACAGTTCATTTATAATAGCTGTGTGGCACTGCATTTCCATACCGTAACTGTGTAGCTCACACCATGTCCCAGAGCTGGCCTGCGAGGTCTACTGCAGGATTCCTAACCCAGCAGCACAGATATCACCAGGCAACCCAGAATAAATCTCCAGGCTGGGTGATCTCACAGAGGTGAGAAAGTCACAGCGCTGGCGACAGTACTGGCGAGAAAATGCCTCTGACTATAATTACATTTCTTTATTATTGTCATTTAGCAGACGCTCTTACCCACAGCCCCTTACACAGTTGACGATTTTTACATGTTATCCATTCATACAGCTGGATATTTACTGAGGCAACTGTGGAATAAGTACCCTGCCCAAGGGTTCAACAGCAGTACCCCAGCTGGGAATCGAACTGGCAACCTTTTCTTTCGGTTGCAAGCCCTGTTCCTTCCCACTACGCTACGCTGCCCAGGAGTATAATGGAGTACTGCTGTATTTGTTGAACACCTCATAGGCAGCCCACTGCCGCGGATGGCATGTCAGTCCCCGAACAGCACACGTGCCGCCCTGAAGTCACACTACCATGTCGCAACTGGCTGCAGATCCTTGGAGGGCCAGCTGGGCCGGGGTCAGGCTCCCCTTCAGCTGTCAGCATGCTTACGCAACGGCACGCTGTCAGCGCCGGCCCACAATGCAACGGGACAGCTGGCACAGTAAGCCTGACTGCCTCAGTCTGAAGGGGCAGGCCCCCTCTCAGTGGTTTACACAGCACTGAACGTGCGAGCGAGTGAAACAACGCCTCTCATTATTAAAAACAGAGACAACGTAACGTCAATCACACATTCCTTAGGCCTGAAAGGGCTGGGGAAATGATGAAAACAGATGGCAGCACTGTGGCATGGTGCTAGGAGCCGGGCTCGTAGCTGAAAGGTTTCCGGTTTGATTCCTCGTTGGGGTAACTTTGCAGTACCCATTGGGCAAGGTGCTTAACCCACAATTGCCTCAGTAAATATCCAGCTGTATAAACAGATAACACCTGGAGCATTTTTCTCTTGACGCACAAAGTTTGCATTGATGGTAACCAATTGGCAAGTGATGGGAACCCTCACTATGCCATCTTGACTTGAATGCGAGTCTAGTGGCTGCGTCAGACTGGAAGTCATTACCTTTCAATGAGAGCTCTGCAGCCAGGTATAGAGGGGGTTTTTCACTCTAACTCTACCCTGCGCTTCCGCACAGAGAGCATGCTCATTTCTGCCATCTGGGAATGCCCCGAACTTAATGACAGCATGCAGCTGATCTCCTTTCCAGACTGGCTCCGCCCACTTCAAGCATCACTGCACCCCCTCCGCGTTAAGCCAGGCTTTGACCTTAACTCAGTGTTAGCGTATCGTCAGCAACCCCGCAGCGGGTCAGTTATGCAACAGAATGAGATTTGCAGCATTTCCTGACATCTGCCCTATGCATAGAACAAACAGAGACAGAGATAGCGGGCGGTTTCCCAATCTTCACAAACAGCGGCCACGTTCTGGGGACACCCCCCGACCCCCCCACCCCTGACAGACCTGACCGGCAGCTTCTCCGTGTAATATTCAAAACCTGGCAACCCGCCCTCCGAAGCGCATGTAAACGATCCATTCAAAATTTGAGCAAGCAGCCGAGTCACCAAGCAAGAGATACCGCAGCACAGCGCGGCCGACCTGACTCTCTCGCGCTATACATAGGCCTATCGGATAGTGCGGGAGGTAACAGGATCACCGCAAGGGCCGAAGAGCCGCGTTCTGAGAAATATCATATCGCAAACAGTTGTTCGAATCCATGTGTAGGGCACAGTTCACAGATGCTGCTCGGAGGACACCGGCGTATTGATATTCCTCCGTTCCAAGGGGTTGGGATTACTTTGGACACTGACACGAAGGCTTCCTCCAAGGGGAAAGTCTTTCTTAACACCAGTAAAGGAGCAAAGGTTTGCATGAGAGCGGGAAGTCTGGCTCGTGTTTACACAGCGGCACCGCTGCCAGGGCGTCGCTCCGCGGCCAAAAAACAGGGTCGTTCCGGCGCCCGTTACTGGTGTCTCTTGTGAGGAAGTTCTGTGAACGCGGTGATGGAGATCAGAGCGGGCAGATGAGGGCAATGCACAGTCCTGACTGCCACTGATAAGACAGCGGAGGGAGCGGAGAAGCATGATTGCTTCCTCTCATAAATTTGCTTACTGTAACAGATAACAGCAGGCATTTTTTTTTTAGGTGGAGTTAAACAGAATACCAAGTCAAACAGAGTCAAGGACCCTGCTGTAATGCTGAAGCGTGACAAATTTCGCTGCACTGTGTCATCAGAGCTGTACGTTAAAACGCCGTCTTGAAATGCCCGCTACGGCTCAGCCAGCACACAGTCTCTCTCTCTCTGCAGCCAGAACCAATGCTCACTCCCACCACTGCCAGCCCTCCAAGGTTACCAGAGGGCATGCAGCATAAAGACCTACTTCCTACACTGTCCTGCACTGCACCAGACCCCGCCCCTCCAGACGCAGACATTCTAGAAGCAGGAGGGGCCGGTGACATCACAATCACAAGCACGGCACAGACTGTACCTGACGTACAAAACACTCCTGTTTTCAAAGGTTTTAATGGCCCTTTTAATTGCATCTGCAGAGCAGTACCCTGATCAGCACAACACAGCACCCCCCCCACCCTTTACCAGGTTCCTCCGCCCACTGGCTCTCACTCGCCTGGAAACAGCCCCACCCACGTACTGATGGTTTATGCGGTTTGCTGTGTTCACCGTTTTCGGCTGTTCAAGACTCTGCATTGGACGCACTCTGTATTCCTCCTTTGTAAGTTGGTCTGGATAAATGGCTAAGCAGCCATAAATTTCACCCTGAGCTCTCACGCGGTTCCCTTAACGAGCGAGACCCATCAAGACTGAGCGAGGAGTGAGGACGTCGTACAACCGCACACACCCATGCACCTCAACACAAGTTTCATGAAAAGCCACTTCGCTGACACCCAGTACATTGTTTTTAGGACGGGTTTCCACAAACGTGGCAGCTGTTTCATCTCAGGAATCAGCAGCGCACCGGTTAGCTAAATACCCCCGTCAAAAGATTGTGTAAGCAACCTGATATACAAGCTGACACAGTTCAGGTCACCTAGTCGGCCGACTGCCCAACGAAAATTTCGAGCTTGGCTGCGCACACGCTGGTCATGACCCAAGCAGAGCGAGACACTGTCCCCTGACCTCCACTCCTGGACCTCAAGCTGGACCACGCCAAGAGCACAGAGAGCTATTCGTGTAAGAGTAAACTGCTATATTACAACAAACAGCAGGCCACATGCACAAGAAACATACTTCTAACTGTTAAACTGCTACAACATTTTTGGAACCGCTGCAACATTTTTGGAACTGCCACAACATTTTTTTTGCGCACGAAAATATCTCTAGCTTATCTCTCCCTCCCGCTGTGGCATTTCTGTAACCTAACTCTGCCTTACTGTTGTATTTTCTGTGTGTAGGAAATCGTTCTTGCCAAACTCTCCCCTTCAATAGCATTTTTGGTGTGTAGGGACTGCTTCTAGCCAAACTCTCTCCTGCTGTTGCATTTTCAGTGTATAGGACCCCCTCCTCCCTCTTGCTGTAGCATTTTTGGCTAAGGCAGTTGAGCTGCAGCCCAAACTCCCAAGCAGTCTTCATTCCTGGCATATTTGTTGTGAGAACAGGGACAGAGGACGGTGCGGCTCAGAGACAGAGGCTGCATTTTTTTTTTTACAAGAAGCTCCCACTCCAGTGGAGCTGGAATCCAGACACACTCTGAGGTGCAGGGGATCACGAGAGAGGGGTCTGAGTAACGTAAACACGCTGCACCTGGGGCAGCTTCTGCACGACGTCATCGTCCTGATTTAGGGAGCTGTTTCAGTGCAAATACGTCATTCCTGAGAAAACCTGCGTGCCGGTGACATGACGAAGCCTCGTATTTGGTAACCTGGAGACCGAGAGAAATACTAGCACTGGCTGAGATTCCCGGGAACGCAAGGTTACAGGCACACGGCGATAAGGCTGAGACACCGAGAGCATGTTCATGTGAACTCTGCAGGGAAGCTGCAAGAGCCGCGTTGCACCATTCTTAGACGGCCGTGTGTCCGGAGGCAGACGTGTTGCTCCATGCTGATACCCAAGCCCTGGCTGATGGTGTTCGTCTTGGCTGAGCCAAACACGCACACACACACACACACACACACACACACACACATACACACACACACACACACACACACACACACACACACACACACACATACACACATACACACATACACACATACACACTCGCACACTCGCACACTCGCACACACACACACACACACACACACACACACACACGGTAAACGATGGGCGAGCCACCAGGGCTGCTGTCAGCAGCCAGTTTAAAAATGTACCTGCTGGAGAGAGTCTGGGAGGCTGGGATACCTCCTCATCACTCCCAGCAGAACTGGAGCTGTTCCTCCTATCAGTGCACTTCACAAACAGAGACAATATGGAACGCCTGCACCCCTTTAACCAACCAGAACATCTGCCCCGAGCTGTCTGACGCTCGCAGCAGCTGTGTGAAACATTCATGAATTCTGTTGAACACTCATAAATATTTTGACAAACAAAGGTGACACAACTGCCTCTGAATGACTTCCAACACCTGAAGCCCTTAGCTGTAACCACTAGCTCTGACTCATAGGCACAACACGCTGGTAGGCTAAACTATTTACATATTGAAAGCATTGAAAAATTCCGTTTTATTCCAAAAATAGGCTTAAATTGCAAGGCCAGCTGTGATTGTCCACGCAATTTCACAAGGCCCAGCCACTAAAATGACTCTGTGAAATCAAAGTTATACTTAGACTAAGTGTGACCACCACTACTCTCTACTTCCTGTTGTCACAGGAAGCTGTCTGTCAGTTGAGTTCATGTGCGGGTCCACACTCTGGGAGTGCGTCCACGAACAGACCCTGCGCAGGACTGTCACACAAGGAAATATGAATATATGTTTCCCATTGATTTACGCAAATATCAAATTGGAGCAGGAGCGTAGCATAGTGGTTAAGGAGCAGGGCTCATAACTGAAAGGTTGCCAGTTTGATTCCCTGCTGGGGCACTGCTGCTTGGGCCAGGTACTTAACCCATAATTGCATCAGTAAATATCCAGCCGTATAAATGGATAACATTGTAAAAACCTGTAGTTGAAGTGAAGTGACTCCGGGTAAGAGCGTCTGCTAAATGCCAATAATGTAATGTAAAGTGTTTTATTCATTTATTGAACAAAGTGGCCTGTTTATATACTGTGTTTCAAATGAAATCTTAAGCTCCTGTGTTCTAACGTGAAAACTATAAGGCAATGATCTCACGTTGCTTCTGAATGACTCCTTGTTTAGCAGCTGCCATTGTTTCTCAGCAAACTGAACTAGGGTATCTTTGGAAGGACCTTCAGAGCTACTCCGCCAGGTCAATACCCAACTAGTGCACATCACCACTGTATATCCCTCACAAGTGACCAACAGCTGAACAGTACAGGCCTCCCATACGGACAGGCGCCACAACCACAGGCTGACCCACTGTTCTGACCAACAGCGCTGCTTTTCAGAGTTTCAGACGGAATGAGGGACAGAAAGTTCTCACGCAAATGTAATTCTCCTGGATTAGGTCATCTGACAATTCCAAAGTGGCCAGGCTTAGAAACCGACGGGGTAAATGATCCAACATTGACCAATGATGAATAACAAGATGTGAATTTAGCCAGCTGGAAATCAGACTGTTCTAATCCCACCTTGCAATTTCGTGAAATTTGGACGCTTCTACACAGAGTTTTGGATTTCATTGTTCCTTCTGTCCAAGAGCGTACAAAGATATATGTCTGCATGAATGAGTGTTTGTATACACACCAACACACACACACACTCCCACCAAAGACATGTCTCCAAGCAAGAGCTGCACAACCACTCTCATCACTCCAGGTAGCTGCAAACACACAGTCACACAGACAGACAGACACAGACACAGACACACACAGACACACACAGACACACACAGACACACACACACACACGATAGCTAGCAACAGCAGCACATCACGCAATTCAAATCCTACATGTTCCTCACTGTCACTACCGCGCGACGCCACCGTTTCAGCACTAAAATAACAGCATCAGTTCCCCAGTGGCATGTCCCCTTGGTGCCTAATTTAAACTGTTGAGACCACTGCGTGAAGCTGTAGTTAGAAAAGGCTTAGCCTCACACCACCTCAGAAAGACAGCTGCAGTACACTGGCGCTAAAGACAGCCTGCCGTGATCCTCTCCTCCGTGTTACTGCAATATAAACAAGAACCACAAACAACCAAAACCAAGAATTTTTTTTTTTTTTTAAAAAGATGAACCGTTGCCTTATGTCAATCAACCCTAGCTGTGGTTTTCTGGTGTGTAACACACTTCCTCCTGATTTGATAACCACTTCAGTAATGTGAGGAGCTCTTACAGACTCATAGTCTATTCTAATGATTTTCAGGTGAATACAGGCCTAGCTTAACCTGCGTAGCAACCTTGAAAGGGTATTAAGCCCTGTTAAGTTTAAACAGTCATGAGTAGACGCTATCATAAAGCCATGTGCAAAAGACATCTTCTCGGGGAAACTCAGATTCTAAGATGGTTTATTTTCAGCATCGTTGCTGAACGATGATGCAACCATAATCTCAAACCATCATACCTAATTCCAGAGAATGTGTGGTTAGAACGGTACAACTATAACATCATATGGTAGCAAACATTCTTTCACTTTGTAAACAGAAGAATGTGGACAGGTTTGAGAAAAATCAAACATAACTCCAGAGTCATTTTTTTTTAAAAACACAGAAATCTATGCATTTAAAAAAGTTTTACTCTATATGTGTGGGACAGTACTAAAAAATGCATCATCGGTTTTACCATCACCAGTTTTGGCTGTAAGAAAGACACCTTTAATAGGGTCCTAATACGTTTAAAAACCCAATATTAATATCAAGGTTGTTTTTTTAAAGATAAACCCATAGTCAATTTTACACAAAACTGAAAACATTGCTGTTAAAAACAGTAACAGCTTAAAAAATGAAACCATACATGGCACATGGATATGGCCTTTTCCTATATGAATGCAAAGGGAAGTGACATCACAATTTTACAGGAGGGAACGAAAAAACACGAAAATTAGACGCATTGTCTAAGAAAACAGTCTGCTACGTGTAAAGAGAATTAAGTAGTTTCCCGAGGGGATTACTTAATATTTCCTTCAAACTGATGTTTTTGTGGTTCAATAACGGTACCAGCAAAGAGAAGAAAAGTCTTCTTAATTTTGCCAAGACGCACGGGGGGCATACCTTGAACTAACTGATGTTTAATCAGAACAGGAAACAAGCTTTGCTAGCAGGACAAGGCATAACGAAGCAGAAACATATCAGAGATGCAAATATTAGCCTTAGCTCCCAAATGTCCTTGTTCTAGACAACAAAAAGTACACACACGTTTTAGCCTCTACTATATTTTCTGATATTTTTTATGGTAATTACTACACTAGCAACTAAAGCAATAACTTACAATGCAGATTAATTAACTGACTGTAAAAAAGTTAAGAGTTTGCCCCTTTTCTGATGTTTGGTGAAAGTCGTACTTGATACAGACTGAATTACCGCTTCGGCGCAGTTTTTTCATGTGCTCCTACCGATAAAAACATAGAAACATAGACACCTACTATCACAACTACGGTAGGTGGCCAAATTTTTTTTGGCTTGATCCGCAGGGTATGCCCGCTGTCTTAAGCGGTGTTGAAACGACGTTGCTCACTCACCCATGGTGGCAGTTCCGAAGTTGGCACACTTTGGCGCACGGTCCTCTCTTCGTGCTCCAAAAACGCCAAAGCTCTATTTATCCGGGTGTCCTTGTTTCCTTTGTTTTTCCTCCACCAGAAAAACGCCGCAAGTCCAATTAAAACCCAGCTGAAGCTGAACTCGAAATATCCCAGCACGTAAATGGGGAAAATGATGGCGAACGTCTTGGCGAACTGCATCCACATCTGGGTGACATCGGCGATGGCGGACTGCGGCTCCTCGCCGGGATCCACGGGGCTCGGCAAGTCCGTCTTGGCGCTGGCGGTGCCGCTCGCAGCGGCTTGTCCGTTTTCCCGTGCGTGTCCCGGGGAGTTCGCCTTTAGCGATTCGCCTCCTTGCACTGCACTCTTTGCCTCGCCACTCATTTCAACCTTGCCCGAAAGTTTCCAAACAAATGTCAAAACCAGCTAAAAGTTCGCTGGCGATGGTGAGTGGTCGCTTCCCAGACCCAGTTGCTAGCAATCCTTTATAGCTACCAAGCTAACACGTTTCTATACTTGCTTATAGCTAGCTAGCTATCGAGCTGAAAGCTATCTTTTTGCTATCTCAGGCTAATTCAATCACATACTTTTCTCCAATAGACGTGGTTACCATCAGACACCTTCGCCAGCCCCCGCAAGTTGGGGGCAGGAATTACTTTACAAGATAGCTAATAATCCACGTTGCTAGCTGGTGACCTAGCTGTACGGTTTTTTGTGAGCATTATTTATTTTGAATGTCAGCTGATATTGGTCTTACTCGTTTCCGTCTGCGACATCAGTAATCCCTGAAATTCAGTGCGCTGCCCGGACCGTTCACTGCATGGCGTCTCGCAGACTGGGCTTTAGCTTTGCAGAAAAGATACCGCTGCTGACGTCTCCTCCTCCCTCTCACCACATCCTGATTGAAAACTGCGTTGATTTCGCCAACACGCGTTACTCCGCGGGTTCATGGTTCACCCCCCTCTCCTTTTTTTCCAACAGGAAACTGTCATTGCAAGAGCAGGTCAAACTCAGAACCGCTACGGCTGCATACACAGGGCTCAAAGCGCCCCCCTGCGGATAGCTGACTAACCTCACCCCCAGTCAAACTGGAAATGCAAGTGAAAATATCGAAACGAGCACTGCGAAATCACCGAAGGCTGTAGAGGTAGCCGCTTCCAAATTAGCAGGCACATTTACTTTTTACTAAGTTCTTGGAAACTTGCTTCAATACCTTTGATGACTAGCATATCTAATTACCGCAGCAATTTGCCATGGGTATTGGCTAACTAACGTTCAGTAAAATAATATCAGTACAAGCAATAGGATTTTCACATAGATACAGTATGCTTGCCTGTGTGTCTCAGCAATAGAAATGTTCTGCTTTTAATTTTGCCGTTATCACTTCCATCATATTTATGTGTTTGACTTCTACAATGACACCAGAAGTAACAGTCTTATCCTCATATCTGACTAGAATCCAGTGTGCCCCCAACATTCTGAGAGCTTTTGCTTTCAGTTTCTTCTAAGGTTTGGGCAAAGGCGATCTGACCGAAAAGATTGGACTTACCTCAACTGCACACCACTAAGTACACCACCCAAAAAATGAGGTTGGAATTCTGAACAGGCATGCTTTAGCTTTACCACCTGAGTGCGGCAAATGGACCAATCTCTGGCACAGATCATTTTGCCCACTGCAATGCATCATGGGATGCTTGAATGCAGGTGAGTTGGGGATGCTGTTTGCTCTCTCACTTACTCAAATTTGTCAGAAAACATATTTCAGACAGTTTGCTGTCATCTAAAAAAACACTCAAACTGAGATCTAACCACTCTGATGCTGCACCGTGTCCAGGCAAGCTGAGAGCAAACGCACAATCCCTCTAGAAGACTGATTCTCAAGTGCAGCGGTGTGTGTTTATACACATTTCCCCTGATGTCACTGGGAAGACTAACACTCTCACCCACCCTTGAAAGGTCACCTGGATGTTGACCCCTCAGCCAGCCCACAAAGCTTGCTCAGTCTGGTTATGCTTGTACCTCATGCATAGACTTGTGAAAGCTGACATTCCAAAAGCTTGAGATGTGGTCCTTGAGTTTTGCCCTCAGATTCCATGGCGAGGTGTCAAAGCCCTGCATCAAAAACAGTTTGCTAATGACAGATATCATAGTGTGAAGATTTCCCATCGCTGGAGCAATACTTCCAAACTCTCTCAATGACCTCATTACAGTTTATGCTGCCTTTGTAAAAGGAACCTGCCTCTGGAAAACAGCAGTTTTCTGTAGACTCACTGTGGACTAAGTATCAGGAAATATGAGTGACGTGTGTTTCACTGGGGCAGCGATGGCCAGATTGATAGCCTATATAATCTGCAGAGGCTGGAATAAGCCCTCCCAGGAGGTTACACTTTAGCCTTCGCTGTAATGTACACACACCGTCACCTGGAGCCGATTTTGCATGGTTTTGTGTATGCTACACAGAGTTAGCATTAGCATAACATCTGAAGTAATGATTCCCTGTGCCTTCTCTTTCAGGCTGGCACTTGATGCTACTGGCTTTGGCGGAGTTAATGTTTGCAATGTGGGTATCACTGCGATGCCACAGACACAATGTTCTGCTCTAACCCCACGGAGTACCCCCTCCAGTCTATTTACACCACCATGAGCAAGTGGGCGGCAGTGTAGCATAGTGGTTAAGGAGCAGGACTCATAACCGAAAGGTTGCCGGTTCAATCGCCGCTGGGACACTGCTGCTGTACCCTTGGGCAAGGTACCTAACCCACAGTTGCCTCAGTAAATATTCAGCTGTATAAATGGATAACATTGTAAAACAACTGTAACCTATGTAAGTCGCTTTGGATAAAAGCGTCTGCCAAATGAATAAATGTAAGTACTGTCAGACTGAACAGTGCATGGAAGAAGGCTGCTATCACCATCCACATTTATCGGCGTTTCAGTGAAATATGCCACGTCAGTCTCCTCCAGCTTTGAAGAAAAGCAGGAGAGGTATGGAAAATTTATGATTTTGATCATTTGCCCTTCAGGGACTGAATAACCCAAGGGTGTGATATGCGATGAGTAGGAGTTGAGATCTGAATGCCACTGCCTGCAATGATGTTGAGACCCTTTGGCCACTAGATGTCACTGAAGCCCCAACCTACAGAAATGTATTACTTCAAATGCAACAACATGTAATAACTACACAATGGGGCGATCATGCCAATTTGACCATAGTTTGAACGTTAATGGTAATTGATCATCACTATTTGCGTTGAAACCTGAATGTTAAAAAACGTTGCTGCTCAAAAAAACAGGAAAAATCTGAGTTAAATGAACAAATAATAATAATGGAGATGGAATAATGGAGATGCGTTGTCACACTGTAGATAAACATATATAAAATATAAAAAGGTATGTCATTTACTCTGTGTTTATAAATGAAAGTCCAAGATGAGCAAACTGAAATTAAACATTTATCGAAGGTTCTGTAAATGAGGACACAGTAGAAACCTATATTACTTTTAAACAGAGGACTTTGGGAAGTATTCTGCTTCAGTGAGATACCTTTCCCCCTGAGTCCCTGTCAGTATCTCTGCCTTTTCTTCTTCTTATTTCCTCAAGAGAGATGTTCTTCACGACAATATATCGAAAATGTGCCAAAGATGTTTCCTGTACTGTTCATACTAGGAGCAGTCTGATTGTTAATATTCAACATTAATAGGTAATGTACAGTAGCACTAAATATTTTACTGAACAATTTGTAAATGAGTTCTTGGATAGGGGATAATTATTTAAGTTAAGCATTTACTCTGGAAATAACATGTTAAACTGCCTATAAGGGACAGCATTTGAGATGCGTGGAGGTGGGTTCCTATAGATAGTTATAGATGGTCAATTTATGGAGCACAACAGAAGCTAGCATTTGGACCACATATGATTCAATCACAACAACAGCAAGCTCAATGAGGCCACACACACCTTGCGCCAAATAAGAATACGGTCACTATCTGTGCACAAATGAGGGAGCCCTGTTCTAAAATGAATAGCATGGTGGCTTTGAGGATGTGGATGGAGAAACGGGATGGAAGAGGGGTGGCGTGGGGGGGGGGGGGGGGGGGTGGGGGTGGTTCTTTTTGGCCGGTTTAGATCTGATACCCGCGAACGCAGCGGATAAAAGACCCCAGCTCCGTTCATCTGCGCCGCGTCGGGGAGGAAAGCGCGGCGCGAACGAGGAGGGCACGAACATTCCTGCGCCCTTTGAGAGCGCCCGTCTGAAATGCCTTATCTTTCGCAGCGTAGCGGAACCCGCACGCCGCGCTTCCCCCAGAGTCATCCGAGCGCTTAGACTACAACACGCTGAATCCGAAACCCCTTCATTTTAGAATCACTTTAGGGTCATCTTTTGTTACAGCAGAGGGGACACACAGGCACCAGAGTTAGGCACAAGCTTTTGTTTTGCACAATTTAATGAGAGAAGGTTGCAGTAAATGGAATTATAAATCAGCACTTGTCATGCTCAGAGTTTGTCTCTGGGTTGCCAGTGGGGTGAAGTCCTACTCATTAAAGGAACAATGTGGTGTAGTGTAATGAGAATCTTGTATTTGCTCATTAGTTGGTGTTCATTTTACTAGTGACAGTGAGCAGTTAACAAAAGAACACACACTTTAAATTAAAATGTACCAACATGCCTTTTCGCAAGTTTTGAAATTCATCTAAAGGGCTTCAACATGGAAAGTTTGAAGACTTTGTGACATGAAAACTTTAAGAGATCAAAAAAGTTAAAAAAAAAGTACCCACCAAAAGAAAAAGTACGCTTGAATAGTTTTATAAGTTTGTGTCTGTATGGTTTATTATTAATGTTTTATACATCTGAAAAGTTATGTTTTTTTGCTTAACTTTTCCTTAATCCTAATAAGTGCCACATGTACAGTTCATACAAGGTGTTTATGCAGCAAATACATAGCAGGTTTGTTAAACTTTGTGTTCTCTGAAGCTGAGGTTTCAGTACCTGGATAAAATCATTTCTAAATGCATATGCCTGTTTGATAAGTATCCTGCTTTTTACTTTGAAGCTTATGACAGTAAAAGTTCATGTTCAGCACTGAAAGGGTTTTCCTGACAGAAATGGGTTTGCATTAAATAATTATTCTGTAAAAGTATGACTTTAAAAGCAACCTAATGTGATTACCATGATTCTGCCACACTCATAATGAAATGAGATTATAGGGTGGTTGCCTTAGTACCAACAAGTTTGTTTCCGCATTGAGGATAATTTATCCTGTAAGGCTGTGCAAATACCAAAAACATGTAGCTTTTCAAAGGCACTGCAGTGGCTTAATGCTTTGCAAAAAAAAATCTGAATCACGCCCATAGCAAGTAAATGAAACATCAATGTCATTAATGCATTTCAATATGCAGATCTTTAATAATATGAACTCTTCCTTGGCAAACAATGTGGAATGTTCTGGAGACAGCCCATCTTTGAAGTTGACTCATGTAGAGCAAACACGTGAACACGCTGACACAAATTGCTTGAATTTAATGAAGCCTTTTGAGAAAATGTTACGTATCCGCCAAAATGACTATGATCATCGCGCCAAAATTAAAAGGCAGTAAATAACAGTTGTAATATTTAGCAAGAGAAGAGATCAAGGAAGTCATGTCACACTCTGGCCTTCTCCTGTCTGATGGATGGGAGGCCTCAATTAGACATGCTGCAAAGTTTGTCATTTAGTCACTCTTCTGTTTCTGTCTCATTGAGGTTTAATAACATTACAATGTGAACAACGTAGCATCTAGCAACCTATCTATTCATTTGATACATATGCCAGCTATAATATTAGCCCATCATCCTATTTTATCTACGGGTGATTGAACCTCATTTCACATAAGTGTTCCCCCAAAGAGATTAAATAAATTATTTATTCTGCTACAACTATGTTTAGTTTTTTTCTTCTCTAAAAAACTTCACATTAATTGCTGAAGTTGTTGCACTCTAAAATCCCACAACAGTATGGTTTCAGTGCTCTGTATCTTCAAGGTTTTAAAGGATTATGGCAGAAATTTCAACAGGACATTGTGTCAGAAATCTGTTGAACCGCATGGATGGAGAAGGCCATTTTACAGAACGGTCCGTGCTGAGCTACGCCTGCATAACTGAGGAGGCGTGGCCTTTGCATTATGTATGTGAAGAGCTGTGCTGTTGGAGCGATGCACGCTGAGTCAAACTCAGTTTTCAGCAGAGCGCCCCCCACTGGGTGCCCAGAGCACGGTCAGCTCCTCTCATTTCACAGGGAGCAGAGGTCCTGCAGGAAGGCGGCGGGAAGCTGAAATCTCCAGCGGACGGTCTGTCACTGCGCGGTGACGGCCGCTCACAGCTCAGCGTCGGGGTGGCTTGGCCTGGCTGACTTCTGGCCCCAGAGAGATGAGTCTGCTTCCTCAGCAACGACATGACACAAGCACCAGTCAACCGAGCGTTGCGAATCCCAGCACGGACAGCATTGCCCCCCTGCCAGTTCCTACAAAGCCCTGTTTGTTGTGTGTGTTCATGTTTTTTTTTTTTTTTTTAAATTGGCTCAGGCTTTATATTACATAAGTGGCTGTTATTTTCTCTTGAATATTCAGGATAAGCTGAATGAGATGCGTATGAAGTTTCCTGACGAGAGCAGGGCAGTCAGCCATTCTAAGCCCGTTGTTCTGGCTGTAGTGTGGAGCATTTCCAGCAGTGTGTCAAGCCTGGCCTTGCCCACCCAAGGGCTCTTCCATTATAAAAGACAGCAAGCTATTTCATGCATTTATAAACGGTCAAAGTAGCCTCTTCTACTCTTTGCCCCAAGGGTCAAAGTTAGCATTATCATAGCATTTTCATGGGCAGATACAGTCCTCCCACCCACTTGCTGTCCACTTTGGCTAAGGGGGTTCATACCCCAAAAACACTCCCCCTATGAATCAGGCGTCTCTTTCTGTTGTTCTTCAACGAATTACACAACATAGTCGGGCACTGTTACGAACACGGCGCTCTTTTTTTTCATTCGCACAGACTAATCGCTTAATTGTTTTGATCTGGGTCTCTGTGGGAACTCCCAGGGCACGGAGAGCAGGGCGGCGTGGCGCTGTCCCTGCCTGAACTATCAGCTGTGCCCAGCATTCCGCGCCAGTAGTTGGACATTAATTGCGGGGCATGTTCGTGGCCGCATGGCTGTAGCGTACTGTCTGCCGCTGCCAGCGCGCTTCTGTCAGAGGCTTTTGCAACACCCTACTTGCATTGCTTTGCTCCGTTGGAAGCCCGGTGTCTCTCCTAGGCATCACTGTGCCCTATTACAGGCAGTCTTTTGACATCATTATATAGGCTTTACATGTAGCTCTTGCTGCTGTGGCTCTGAGAATATAGCAAGATCTTTAGCACCATCTAGGGAAATTAAACATGGCTTGCGCCTGTGTTGATGTAAAGTTAATTTAGCCTATAGGTCTATGTTTAAACTCTAAAGCAAGTATGCCGCTCACTGTACATTACAGTACATTAATGTCATTTAGCAGGCGCTCTTATCCAGAGCGACTTGCGTAGGTTACAGTTTTCACATGTTATCCATTTACACAGCTGAGTATGTACTGAGGCAATTCTTGGGTAAGTACCTTGCCCAAGGGTACAGCAGCAGTGCCCTGGTGGGGAATCAAACCGACAACCTTTCAGTAACGAGTTCTGCTCCTTACCACTATGCCACACTGCCGCCACTGTATAGTTGACAATTAAATTTAATATAATGTAATAATAATATACAGTATATATAATTACCTAACTTGTACTGATTACATTATGTATTAATTACCTAACCTACATATGTCAAGAAGCACCTGGGATATTTGTTTCAACAACTTCCTCGGTCTGAGAGCTGATTTGAAATGGATTCATGCATCTGTCATTGGCTCCTTCTCCTGCTTCCCTCTGTATTAAGTATTTTGCTCCCTCTCATCTTCGGCCCATAATTTATGTTTATTCATTTATTCCATGCTCTGAGCCTTTATATGACATTAGAACAATACTAATGTAGTTTTTTGGTGAAGCTGTTCTGTTGTCTCAAATCTGGCTTAAAATAGCATCTGCTTTAATGATTCAGTTTTAAAATAGCTGAACCTCTGCTTTAATCATATTAGCAGAGTACGCGCAACAACTAAATATGAAACAATTTAATATGTGGCCATATTAAACGGTTTGATCTTGGTCTGGTGGGGAAATTGAGATTAAGCACCTGAAAAATTCATTAGTGTATGAAAGAGGCTACAGCTCCTGTGCTTAAATTTGACTCTCATCCAGCAGCCCTATATGGTGATTTAAAACAGGTTTTCAAGTATGAGACAGAGCCTCGGAACAGAAAGGAGCCATGGCGTTTAAAGGGTATTGTCTTTAATCTAATGCTGAAACAGTCAGCTGGAACTCTGCCGCTGATTTAGAAAGCTACCCCTGCTGCCATCTGTAAGAGACAGTCACGCCCCACGGTCCTCAGAACACATTATACCCTAAAATCCCCAGACCTGAATTGTGGGAGATTTTATTTATCATAAGCACGCAAGAGCTTTGCTGCATGACAATAAAACTGAAAAAAATGCTTAGTGAAAAATTTCATACTGGACTCAGAAAAGGGTTTAAGGGTTTCTAGGTTAAGAAGGTGGAACTCCACTGGTTTCATGTGTGTATGCTGTCTGTGGGGAAAACACTATGGCCTTTTCATTTATGACTTCTCACAGTGTTTCCAGCTTTAAGGTACACTGTAGTCCTTACATGACATTGACACACTCCACTTCAGATATAAATTGCTACCCTATTTTATAACACACTTGCTGGGAAAGACTTGTGTCTCAGTGAATGAATATTAACTTGTGGAATGTTTTTTTTTTTTTTTTACTGCAGTTCTTTAAATGTTTCCACAAAGACCAGAGCAAGGATTGTTTGGGTCATATTGTAAGCTGCCATGCTTTCTTTTTTTTCACTGATAAAAAATATGACATAACAACTTGATGGCTGGTAAAATGTCACTCATGGCCAGCGGGCCTCAGCCAGTCAGTTCGCTTCCCTGGCGTTGCCTGTGTGGTGAGACCTGCACGTCTGCATTGTTTCCTCTAAAGCAATGCGATTTTTGGCAGTTGTACATGTTAAGATCGCCTCACTGCAACACCCCCAGTGGTCACTCAGGGGCTTTGGGAAGCAAGGCAAATGCAATCCTCCTATAAACTTGCATGCAGCCAACGGCTGCTTTTCCCACGACAGGTCCCACAATGCACCGCAGGAGCCCTTTGCAATTCCTGTAATGACAGCTGCAAGCATGAAATGACATTGAAATGACCTTGATACAATGCGACACCCATAAACTTGACTTTCCAGGAGCATATGAACAGATATTGTGGTACTACTTTGCTTACTCACCCTCATGATCATCATCATCATCATCATCATCATCACTGTCACTGCCACCGTCATCATCATCATCATCACTGCAGTCTGCCATGCCTCCTCTGAGTATGTGATATTTTATGCCACAGATAGTTCGGTTGTCAAACACAGTTACTGTATGTTCTCATGTAAGGTGCTGTGAAGCAGCTCAAACGGCCTTTTTCAGTGAACGTGATCAACATGGAGACTGGTAATTCATTAAGTGCATGCATGTTAAATTATCTGTTAAAGTAGGTTGTATGCTACATACACATACAGTATATACACACCATACACAGCAAAATAAAAGAGTGGTTTTACAGATTAGAGATAGCTGGTTATCAGAAACACCATTTTATTTTGAAAGAAGATGCTCTGAAGTCGTAAGCAACCTGTTTTCATAGTCTGCCATTCTTAGTGCTGCCAGTCGGTTGCACATCTTAAGTTACCTGAATTGTTTGTTCCCCTGAAGATGCCAGGGCTCAATCAGCAGAAAACAGATGCTAAAAGCAGACCTGAATGTGTGTGGCAGACTGCATCGGAAATGCGAAACAGTCACTCACAGTCATCTCACAATGAGCCTTTCGAATGCAGCACACGGGTATTTTTGCAAAAAAAAAAAAAACATCTTAAAAGCTAACCTCTCTGTGCATCCATTCTGACACACAATGAAACCGATCAAGACGTGACCCAAAGAGCACTTGAAAACAGTCAGGTGCTTTCAAAGTTCTCCCGGTGTCCTTTTTCGCAGCAGATAGCACGATTACACTCGTACGCCTATGCAATTTTATCAGCTAGAGTCGCATTTTGTAGGTGGCCCCGGCCTGCCTAGAGAAGTCTAAAATTGTATAATTTCTTCCCACCCATCAGTGAAAGATCCCAAGTGGGGGAGGGAGGGATAATTCAAAACTAGCTTCAAGTCCAGAAATCAGGTACTTCAATGGTTATTTATAAGAGCCACTGTGATTGGAATAAATAAATGAAGTGAGTGCATTGCTGTCTCACTGCAGGAGCTTTCTGTTATATGATAGTGTGTTCTAAGGTTTTTTGAAAGTCTCTTCTTTTGTGGATTTCTATTAGACACGGCTGTTGAACCGCCTGCATCCCACTGCCTGCCTGTGTTGACAATTGAACTATTTTTCATTTCATGCAACTCATTTGCACACCAAAAGAAATTAAATTAAAATAAAAAATAAAATGTTAAAATGAAAGAGAGATGTAAGATTGTTTGGTCTATGTTAAAAGAGCCATGTGTATTCCTCCACTACCTATGTTCACCGCCTTTTAAGAGCCATGGCTGAGAAGGAGGTGCATTTCCCCGGAATCCACGAACATCTCTTCCTCTGTCTGTTCGGCTTTCAGAATGAATTACCACACCACTTTACAAACTCTTCAAAGAGCCCACCATGCGAGCCTTCACCGCCGTTTATCGGGCTGTCCAGCACTCTGTCATCTGCAAATGTAATCGAATGTAATATTATGTATATTAATCATTTGGTGGATGCTCTTATCACGGCCACATATGTAATGGTGCGTATTGTAACAACCGCAAGAAGGGCAGCTAAGGACACTCAATTCTGGTCTCCCGTTCCTCAGATATACAGTTCTTACCACGATCTGCTGCACTCTGTCTCTGAGAAAGTTCAGGAATGTGTAAATACAGTGGTGTATTAAATATTAGGTTATAACTGACTGAGGCCAGACATACAGTATGTTATTATGTGTATGAAAGTCTTTTAGTTCATCTCATATTTCATGTGAAACAAATGCCAGGAATGAAGCCAGCAGCATTTGCCTTGCTGGGATATTTAAGGTCAAATGTAAACATCACATGCATGTACACACATACAACGTTGCAGCAGCTCGACTGGCTGGAGAAGCAAGCGGTGCGTCGGAACTTTTAAACTCACAAGAGCGAGTTGCGGGTGGAAGAAGAGGAGTTTCACATGTCTTTAATATTGATTCTGGGAGTGCAATAAAGCACTGCAATCGCTATGACAACCCCGGGCATGAAATGTGCGGAAAACGCAGAGAAACCCCGCATCCTTCGGTGCGTTCAGCATCCTCTTGATCCTTCACAATGTGCTTATCTCCCCAGAAGAGATGCTGTCTTCACAGCTCTGAACCTGTGTTATATAAACCTCTGTAAAGTGCAAAATCGCGTACAAAAAAAAAAAATTATTTATTGACTTTTCTTCAGGTTTGGAAATCCCTATCATGTCATAGATACCCCTAAATAGAAATGTAGTGTTAGCCAAGTCAGTTACATAATGCTTGCCAAATGAGCCTCGTTCTTGATTCAGCAACACTGACAAGCTTGATTAAGAAAATCATTCCAAAAAAAACCCCCAAACTGAACTTCATCCAATCATTAGAAAAGCTTTAAATGTAATTCATTGCAGCGCAATG
Organism: Megalops cyprinoides; assembly: GCF_013368585.1. Classification (NCBI taxonomy): domain Eukaryota; kingdom Metazoa; phylum Chordata; class Actinopteri; order Elopiformes; family Megalopidae; genus Megalops; species Megalops cyprinoides. Next base: position 4,833,101 of record NC_050606.1, read on the forward strand.
TACATGACCCCATTGACAGAACAGCAGAATAATTGCCAACTGTAAGGTTATACTGTTGGAAAGCACCTGTCTATTCCATCCTTCTCTCTTCCTCCCCCTACCTTGTGGTTTGTGGTAAGCCAAAACAGCAGCAGGCCTGACACACCCCCTTTTTATGTCATGCTGGGAGCAGAATGGTACAGGCGTAGGGCGTGGCCAGCCATGGAAAGGGGCATTTATGCACCGCAATGCAGAGGCAATGTACCGAGCAGAGACTTAGCCACTGGGGAGTGGGGGGCAGAGATGGGCAGGCACAGTTGCTCCCCCCCGGTCGAATTTAGGGAACCAGCCTGCAGGAGTTCTCACCTGGGACCCTGGGCACTGTCACTGTCACTGTCAGGGATGTGAAACAACCAGCCATTAGCCAGGAGGAGGGCAACAAGCCGGTCGCAAGCTGAAGTACCGTGAAGAGAAGTACTGCAGTGAGAACGTGTGTGAAGGCTGGAACCTTAGCACAATTAACTGCCAATACACATGCAGTAGAGAGAGGTGAATCTGTGCTACTCCCGCGTGGCTTTAATAAAAAAAAAATAAAAAAAAATAAAAAGCCTACGCAAAGAAAAAGAGAGAGAGGCACGGAGGAGGACAGGCTCAGAGAGAAAGGGCACAGAGGGCAGGAGCTGGGGATATGCAGCTCTGACAAAAAACACAGACTCTCAAAGTGCAGGGTAGCTCTGAAATTGCGGTCACATCCACAGGTGGTGACAGGTACAGCTCTACGCCTCCCTGTGGGGTGGTGTGAGTTTGCCCTGGGAGGCGGTCTGAGTTCTCTCTGTGAGGAAGTTCTGCCTGTGAGCTGGTGTGGGCTCTCTGTGGGATGGTGTGATTTCTCCCTGTGGGGAACTCATGCGATGCGTCAGCCTCGACCCTGAATGGTCCAACAGAAAGAAGCTCAGACAGAGCTACAGGTACCCCTTGCGATCTAAAAACCGGCACTCTGTGTTCCAAACTTGCCTGAGCTCATTTCTGTTACCAAGCTGAGCCAAGTGCTTAGCTCCCAGCAAATAGCAGGGGGGCCGAGCCTATGTCCATGGAGACAGACTGTTGCAGGGTCATTGAGTCCTCACCTGCGGAAACGACAGCCGATGTCCAGGTGTGAGATCGCCAGGGCGGGCGTTAAAGGGAGCGGGATCATGGATAGCACTGACGTCACCTGCATATTGTCCTTTCTCTGTGGATTGGGGGGGGGAGGAGGGAGGCGGTAATGGTTATTCCCAAAGACATGCCTCCTGTGGAGGAAGAGGAGGCCGCAGTGCCGGCTGTTTGCGGGCGCAGATCAGCGAGCGAGATTCTTACCCAGCAGGCTTTCTCGCGCTGGCCTTTTGTGATGCGTGCTGTTCTCCTCTCCCTGTCCATCCCCACTGCGTCTCCTCCCGCCTCTTGACAAAAGTGCTTTGGTCTTTTGTGCGCCCGTATCGTGCCCTCCTCCCTCCTGGCTGCGGCTGAAAGGGTTCCGGTAATCCGGAACGAGAGAGGGACCTCGCTATGACCTGATTGCTATTCCAAAAAGTTAAAAAAAAAGGTCACATACTCCTGGACAATCAATGCATGCATCGATTCATCAGGGATTAATCTGCATATGTGGAATGATTAGGGTTTAGCGTTCTCAGAAAGAATGAAGGTGTTTGCCTGGAACTCGTTTGATCCGGACAGCAGTCCTTTGTGGTCGCAATTAGGCACCAACGGAAAAGGAGGAACAGAAGAACACAGAAACTCAGAAATTCCTCCCATATAAATCATAATTAACATAAAAGTATATATTGGCTTGGAGAACTTTTTATCATTTTAAAATTACACCATAATTAGATAATCTGGAAATGGTCTATATCTGTGTACATTTCAGAAACAGCCTGAAAAGGCTGCAAAAAAAAAACAGACTTTGCTGTGAACCACATTGGCCATGTTTTATTTATGACATTGTTATTACACATGTTTAGCAGACACCCTCATCTAGAAAATACTGTTTAACTTTCATGTATTTATGCAGCAGAACATTTACAGAGGAAATCTGGGTGGGTTAAATACCTTGCCCAAGGGTACAACAGCAGTGCACCCCACTTGGATAAACTAACCCACAACTTCTGGCTGACAAGATTTGCTCTTGTGATGGCACAACATCACACTGCTCAGACTGAGAGCGAATCAAACCGTAAAAGAAAAGAGAAACACCTGGTGCGGTGTAACATTCAGTTACAGAACACACACACACACACGGCAGTTGGATGCCGCTGTCAGCGTAGACAGCATGTATAATACAGGTAGGAGGGGAACACACGCTCGTGTTCGGAATCCTGCACAAGCCGTAAATATTTCGGCAACAAGCGCACCTCCACATAAAAGGCGCCCTACATTATTTGCGGACCTAAATGGTGACATTGAGCATCGATTTTGATTTAAACCTCGACTCCCGTTTTTGCACAGTGAGCTTCTGTTTTATAAAAGCGTTCGCCATGCACCCTGCCCAAAGCGGGAACAAAGAGTCAAGCACTGTTTTCAAGAGTACCGACAATGCAGGAGTTTCCCGTTTTGTGGCTTTGCTTTTCATATGGAAAGCCTGTTCAGACTCCAGAAAATTGTTCTCTGCTTGTAATGTGTACTATGTGTGAAAACAGCGGTGCCTCAGAATAAGAGGAGGCAGGTAAAATCTCTAAGCTGGTAGTGGGTGGATGGTACTGTTTTGTATCCAGTAATACTCAATGCAAAATATGCAGTGCATCAAAACTATATTAACAAGTTACATTTGGTGCGCGTTTTTCATACAAACAATACATCACAGACAGAAAATCGTACGTGAATCAGTAACAAAATATCTGGCATCAACAATTATCTTTTATTTATTGTGCATGTTTCATATGGCCTTTTGTGTGTGTTTCAGCATCATGGATTTAGTTCAATTTGATTTATTTGTGCTTACTTAATGGGATTTTTACTTCCAGGCGCGCAATGCACTCCAGACTAATCTGGTCAGATTGTATTGTGTGATGTAAAACAGTAGTGTAAAACGGTAGCGTGTTTGTCTGGAATGCCATTTTGAAAACCTCCAGAGGCGTTCCCCAGCATGTCCAGTGGAATTTGCTGAAATGCATAGATTTCAAAACAATATTGCTCATCACCTTTTGGCAACATCCTCAACAAATTCCCGAGCTTAACCGACATGCCCACCGGAGTGTAAAAAGATAAGAAAAATGATAATTAGAAAACAGAGGCACGGTTTAGTCTGCTGGGAGCTGGCCTCAGATCCGGAGGTCAAGATGATCCTCTCTGCATTAATCAGAGCAGGTATGCAATGCCGAAGCCCTTACAGAGGCTAACGCTGCATAAAAAGGCTGGGACTTTGTACGCCTTATGTTCTACATTTGTCTCAAGGCATTAACCACTATCCAGCTTAATGCCTTGATTTTACATGCAGCTGAAGCAACATTTGTGGCAGGATATTACAATCTCTCTCTGTACTCTGCTCCACAGAATGTAGAACCAGTTCCGCAACGATCAGAAGAAGTGAACTTTTGTTCCTCTGGCTGCTGGAAACTCGAAGACCTCAAAGAAAGAGAGCGAATGAGTTAGATATGATCATGATAGCATGCCCTCTACGAGGGCAACAAGCCTTGACAAGGCACCCCCCCGCCTCTCCTTGCCGGCAGCACAAGACTCACAGTCGGTGCATGGCTTATTTTTCCATTCACGTTACAATTCGAAATTTCATACTCGCTTAGACCAAGCCTTTGCAGACCGCTAACACGCGCTAATGGGACGATAGACGTCTTCCAGGTTCTCGATGTTCTCGCTTGGCGTCCTGCTGTGAAAACCTCCCGGCCGCAGTCCGCGTCCTGCTCCTGTTCCTGTGATTTCAGATGTGTTTTGTGTCACTGTCAGGATGAAAGACAAAGTGTCAAATGTGGCGCAGTGCAGACACCCCCCCCCCCCCCCCCAGACACGGGAACGCACAAGCATCTCTCTCCCCTTCAGCTTCGGCTTCGGCGTTTATCCCTTTCGGCGGGGCCAGAGAAAAGATTTACCTGATCAAATGTAGAAGCGCGATAAAGATCCCTCCGAGTGAGTGGGAGGTCCTTATATGGATCGTACTGCAGTTTCTCTTTGAGAGATAATTAAAAGGTCAGCAGCTGATTTGTGAGGTTTAACCATATCCTGACAATCTCTGGAGCATCTATTTCAGATCTGAACAAGTCGTAATCCAAATGTTGCTTCAGATGAAGGAAAGCTGAAATCTCTTTTAAAGAATCTGACTGATCCTTTCTTTAATCCTGAAAACAGCCAACAGTTACGATTAGGGGATTACACCCAAACTCTCCATGAATGTAACAGTTCTTTCTAATTAATGTTGATCCGGGCGTATATTGGAATTTTGCTAGGCACATCCTTAAAGAAAAATGTTTTAACGAGAAAGGCCCACTTGAAGACAAAACTTTCTGTATGTGTGTGTGTGTGTGTGTTTGTGTGTGTGTGTGTGTTGTGTGTAGGGCTGGGGGGGGGGGGGGGGGGGTGAATAGTTGTGCTGGGATGCATTTTCCAGCACAATGTACTGTGATCCATGATCAGTGATCAATGTAAAGGAGTCCCCAGGAGCCTGGTGTGTGTTTGTTCAGGTGAGGATTATTTTATTCAAACAACAAAACACTGTTCACTCTTCTGTGTAAACAAAAAAAAAAAACATGAAACTGGAAGATTAAATTCCTATTTTTCTGGGCTTTTTGTTTCATGCCTGGAAAATTTTCAGTTTTGAAAATTGAAGTGACAGGCTTCAAGCCTCACAGTTTCAACAGATTCAGGATCCTTGAATAACACCGAATATTTTATTGCGATTATGCCTTTTTATTTCCAGCCATCAAACTGCTGTGATTTCACTGCCACAGTAGCCACATCTCTGTAGCTGTTGTAGTATCATTGGCGTGTTTGTTTTGTAGGATGAAAGTTTTCTATTCCCTGCAATGTTTTAACGATAACCCTGTCTGAAGGTTTACGGTTCAGTCTAGTACACATTATCAAGACAGCACAGATGCTTTTCAATAGCAATTACCACTGCAGTACACCCATTTAAAGAACAAGGATGACAAGCTAATTTCATCTTAATACCCAATACTTCACTTATGCTGGCATATATCAGAGCCATGAAAATGTATTTGATGTGCGGTGTGGCTCTCTAAACTTTTTACTGTCAAATAATTAATTTAAGCTCACATGTTTGGAAATTATACTATCATACCGCACCTATGGGTTAATGATTCTTTAGGGATCATTTTTGCCTGTCACTGACATGTTGTTGCAGACAGAAAGAGCATTGTTCAGTTTATCTTCAGGACCTGGTTCTAGAGTTCCTGGTCTAAGAGACATTAGTCCTTTCTTTCCTCAATTTTTTTTCAAATTTCACTACATGCTTTGCTGGAAATAAAAAAGAAAAACAAAAGAAAAATGTTCAAAGTTACTTTGGAAATGTGTATGATGTGCAAGCGTCAGTTTCCATGAACGCAGGGTATTTTAGTTGTGATTAATGGTAATTATGCTGTTCGACAGAACTTTACCCTCAATCTCACGTGCATAATTACATGTGCACTTTAATTATGTTATCTCATCTCGCAGCTGTCATGGGGATAATTACTGTAATATTACAATGCAGATGCTTTGGGCCTGATTTTCAAAAAGCAGGAAGTCCCAGCACAGCTACAAGAGGCATGAGTAAGTCTCTAAAGCAATTACTTTGCAAGTAGTACTTCACAAGGAAGGGGCAAAAAAGTTATGGAACACTGCAGGTGCCATTATCGTCCTTTTGTGGAGGGCATGACTCTCACTTTTAAGTTTGCATCTTGTTGAGAAATAAGAGGATGTCTTTGCAAAGGGTCTCATCGAGCCTCCAACTCAAAAGCAGTGTAAGGGTCAGACATCAGATTGCAGCTGCATGTTTAAATTCCGGTTACATAACTTCAGATTCTCTCTCCTTCTCTGCCTTTCAGCCCTCCTCGGTCTCCTGGGGGTGCATTTCGTGCTCTGCCCTGCAGGTGGCGGTGTCTCCCTGACCCGGCCCTGGAGCTGTACATGTGGGAGGTGAACGTGGCCTGACCCCTGGCTGACCCGCCCGAGCCGCCGTGAGAAGGGCAGCCTTCCTCTCTGCTCAGTGCCGCGGGGCCCGATCAATGAGCAGCAATGGGTGAAAAAAATGAGCTCAGGCAACAGGGCAGACCGTGAGGCAGGCTTTCAGGAGTGCTGAATCTTTCCCAACGTAGTAGTCGCGGTCGACCTGCTGCCACAGTCCCCCACCGTCCGCCCAGGACACGCTAGGAAATATGATTAGCTAGCTGAGCTAAAGACCAAGGTTCCCAGCTGTGGGGGGATAATCCCTGGGGATGACGGCGCCCTTCGTTGGGGTCACTCAAATTCACTCATGCTAAACTCAAAAAGGGCACCACTGTGCTTTACTTAATCTGTCATCTGAATAACTGCAACATTACAATCATGCCTCTGCAGATAGGGAAGGGCTGTCAGCCAGGATGCTATGCATCTGGTAGATGCACCTGTGTTACAAGGAGCAGGTTAATCCAAGTACAGAGACAACTCAGGACCTAAAAAGGTTTGGTTCAAAGCAAAGAAATTTTCTTTACCAAAGACCTGAGAAAGCACAAAGCAGGCTTGGTACAAGTGTGCGCGCACAACAAGCATGGCAACTCAAGACTGAGCAACTAGGTGGACAAAGGACAGGGCTTAAATAACAGAAAACGCAGGTGAAACTAATAACTAATCAACACAGGTGGAAGACATTAACTAAATGAGACATGGAATACACAGGAAGTCAAGGCCATCTGTATGTGATTCCAGAATGCAGCACTTGGAACCCTCACACCTTGCTCTTTGTGAGTTGCTATGGTGGGGCCAGGGATCCAAAGGTGCTTGTTGTGTATGTTGGTCATCATGGGAGGTGCAAATCCTCTTATTAGCTGTAGGCATGACTGGGTTGCAAAACTTAGCTGTGAGAGCCCGCTTACTTCAACTGGTCGAGTGTAATTTGTATCTTAACAGGATGTTAGGGTGCAGGCAATATCTAATTGAGTAATGGTAATTTATTTTAGATAGAAGAAATTGCCATAGTGGTGCAGTGCTGTGTGTCATCTAACAAGTCAAACTGGCACTAGGTATGCAGGTGATTTACTCAGAGATATGATATGTGTATAGACTGGAAAATAAGCATATGCATAGTCCTGTGTCAATATCAATTTCTAAAACCAGGCCTTTCTGGTCTTCTTGCCTTCTTGGGACAAAGACTTAATTCATTAGAAGATGGGTGAATGGTTATTCATGCATTTACAACTGGGCACAGATCTAATTTTTACTCAGATTTAGGGTAGAAGTATAGCATAGTGGTAAGGAGCAGGGCTCATAACTGAAAGGTTGCTGATTTGATTCCCCACTGTAGCACTGGTGTTGTACCCTTGCGCAAGGTACTTCACCCAGAATTGCCTCAATAAATATCCAGCTGTATAAATGGACAACGTGTAAAATTGTAACCTACCCAAGGCTCTCTGGATAAAAGTGTCTGCTAAATAACAATAATGCAATGTAATGGAGATGGCTTTTAAAAGGGACAGATTGAGGCCTATCAAAGTTTCAGAAGATTATACACATTAGAGGAAGACAAATGACAATCAGATATCAATGGTGTGAGGGCTAAGACCCTCATGGAGGGGGCAGATGGCCTGGCAAACACAGCCATCTGGACGATAAGCAGCTCAGCTCCTTATCTCAGTATCAGAAGGGAAGAAAAATCTGCACTTTTAAAGTCAATATGGAAGAGTGTAAGCAAACCGTGTGACATACAGCACTGACGTTCACAATGTGAGATTTAATATCTTACGTTTTCGAGGACAGGCCACAGTTCTGTGCGGGTCGGCGGTGTAGCATTGTGGTTAAGGAGCAGGAATTGTAACCGAAAAGTTGCTGGTTTAATTCCCTGCTGGGGCACTGCTGCTTGTCATGACCCTGTCTAGGGTCAGGAGCATGACCAAAAGGGGTGAGGCAGCACTGCCAGCAAAAAGAAAACAGCAAGACAAGGCTCGGTATATTTTAAAGGAGTTATTATAAAAAAACAACTAAGGCTCGCAAAACTAAGTAGGCTACACAACCAATGCCAGTTGTAAACAGGTCACACAACAGACTACGGCGAACACGGCCGTGTTCGGCTGTGTTCACCTCACCTGTACCCTTGGGCAAGGTAGTTAACCCACAACTGCCTCAGTAACTATCCAGCTGTATAAATGGATAACGCTGTAAAAAAAAAATGTAACCAATGTAAGTCACTCTGGGTAAGGGTGTCTGCTAAATAACTGACTGTAATTTCTCTCCCCACTGCTAATCAACATAAGCTCATAAATGTCACTGACCTGCTTTACTTCTGCGCCTCTCTCTCTGCATCCCCCCCCCCCCCTATTTCTGCCTTTTTCTATACTGTCATGGCCGGGGATTGGCCGGGGATTGACATTCCAGACATACGCCCCCTGGTGGTGCATGAGCTACAAGCATCACCACGTTTCAGAGAAAAGTGTTAATAGGTTCCACCAGTGTCATCATCATTTTCTCATTCCCAAATTCATGTTACTTCCCTTCACTCAGTATGTATGTGTAGATGTAGTATTTTGAGACTGAACTAATGAAGACCAAGGCAATTGTGTGCTCTGCCCAGTTAATCTTATGATCTTTGGGTATCAGGGTCAGGGGTTCGTAATGCAGAGGTTGCCGGTTCAATTCCCAAGCAGGATGCTGTTGTAGTAACTATCCAGCTGAGGTGTTTTATATATATATATGGAATGTAAAATAGTTTTGTGATCTCCTCTGCATTGTATAATGTGAGAGGAATTCACAAAACTAGTTTGCATGTGCTTAGGAGATGCTCTTGTGTGTGGCTTGAGTAACTCAAGTAGTTTAAATTCCATATATATAACTCCTCAGCTGGGTAGTTACTACAGCAGCATCCTCCTTGGGAAATTGAACCGGCAACCTCTGCGTGATGAACCCTGATCCTTGACCACTACACCATTCTGCCTGATGAAACCTGACACCATGGGGCTTGAAGAGATCAAATTCAAAGTGAAACGCCTTTGAAACACCCGGGAGCAATGTGCCACGCTCGGATGACAAGGGGGCTTGGAACATGCTACATTGTAAGGAAGGATGCTCAGACACCACAGGACATGAGGAGATTAGAGCCAGTCGTTCTTCAGAGCAGATGTATTGAACATGGTGGGCTATTGGTGAATGTCTGTGCAGATTAGCACAGCGAGAGGAGGCTGACCTTGTTCTCGGCAAATCTCAGCTACAGCCAGCAGGAGAGGACCCAGCAGAGGCCATCCCAGATCAAAAAGAGGACCCCGTCAATACGAAGAAGGCATGACTTATTAAGGGTAACAGCATGAAAGGTACTTCATTTACACAGAAGGAAAAGGGCAAAGTGGAGAGTGCTTCAGTGGTCTGTGAATAACATTTTGTACAGGCTGGAAGCAGAGGGGAAGATGAATTCGGTGGATAAACACAAATAGCTTCTCTCATGGTGACATGAAGGCGGAGATCAGGGGGATAAAGACACATATTCAGGTCTGAGGATGTTCAGATCTGATCCAAAAGGGACACTGCTTTTTTGCTCACGTTACCTGGAAGCAAGACACTTTTATAATGTGAAGACACCTTAGGAGCACCTGGTGCCGTAGCACATTGTTATGACTTTGTACTTCTTTTTAACAGTACTATAGTATCCAGGGGGTGGGGGGTGAAGCAATTTTGAGGGACAACAGTGTGTTATGTAAAGATGAGCTTCTTTCTAAGTGTTATCAGTTAATGCCAAATACCACTTTCATATATCATACTTGCACACACCACACCAGGTGACATATTGATGTCTCTTGTGACAGGAGGTTGGTTAAGACAGAGGTACAGTGTGTGGGCAGAAGAGCTTCCAGGCTAGACCCCATGCTCTGAACACCAGAGGGGAATATCTCAGGATAACAGTGGATAGAAATGTCTCAGCAAATAAGGGTAACGAGACCTTGGGAGGTCAAACAGGTTTGTGAAACACCTGTCAGTTCAATTTTTTAAGAACTGCCTCGAAGTGTGAAAAAAGGTTTAAAATAGTTTCAGCTTTCCCTTTTTTCGAGGGGGAAGGGGAGTCAGAATCATATTCTAAAAATGCAAGTTTGCTTGTTCTGAACAATTTGTGCAGGGAGAAGCTGACAACACATTTCAAGAGGCTCTAGTGTTGAGAGTACAAGTCCTCTGTCATCAAAGTCCTCAGTAATGCAACACAAGTCTTTACCCATCCAAGAGTGCATATAGAAATCTTCAGTCATGCAGCTCAACCCCCCACTCATCCAAGAGTACAGATACGTATCCCTGGGGGTCTGTTCTGACCTAGACAACCAGGCGATACTGGATTTCTCAGAGTCCCAAAGGACCTAACCCTCAATTCACCCGTGATGTGTCCAAGAACAGGGAACAGCGTATCTGGAGCTATGAGTAACGGCAGTGACACATAAAAGCACTAAGTTAAATTATTAAAATCCATCCATTTTGTTTTTTGCATCACCATATTTACTTAACTCACAAGATGCATCTCCACATGCCATGATATAAATGGTCTTCATTCCCAGCTTGCAATTTCACCTTCATACATTCACGCTGTGATTTGCTATAACTCAATGACAGTGCACCTCAAAACGTCTACATGATCCCCGCTGTTGCTTTAATAGCAAGCCTACCTGTGACAAACTAAAACACACATCTGTTTGTTCTGAGAGATTCCACATCAGTGTCGGGGCAAGCTCTGCCCATGCAAAGAAGTGACTTCCACATTTGAACCAGCACACAGCTTTCTTTGAATATCAACTGCCGTCAGAGACACTGTATTTCAGTGAAAATTTAATTTGGACCCAAAAGAACAGAGGATGTTGTAGGTGTACATGGAGAGAGAGAGAGAAGTACTGTAGATAACACCTTTTTATTAAATGGAAATTCCGCTGAAGACCGTGATTTGATATCAACAGCAAAAACAAAATGTACTTAATATGGTGCATTTTACTATTGCAAAGCACTGTACAGAGGTTTTCCAGAGGGAATTTATAAAAAAGAGAACAGAAAAAGCCCAAGGGCTAATATGTTGAAATGTCTGCTCATGGTTATGATATCTTTTACTGAATTTATTGATTTTGTTACAGTGCTCATCTTTATGTAATTTTCTACTCATAATGACCTGCTACATCAACATGGTGTTTTAATTACTGGTAGTTATGGAGCCATCACACTGTTTAAATCAAGTCTATTTGCTTTCTTTAACCCCAACACAAGTAATTCTGACATTCACAACACATGTTCCAGTCATGGGTATTAGAATATGAGTGACAGATTCACACTGTCCCAGAGCAGGGGTGAGCCATTATATTTTATCGAATTCTCCCAGAGTCACCCAAAGGGCCAATGAAGGATCCAAAATTTGACAGTCTCCATGACAAATGACATCAAACTGCAATGCTGCAGTCCTTGAGGATTTAAGCAGTTCAGGGCAGTTTGAGGGTAACATTACATGTTGGACACCTCCACAGGGTATGTACTGGAATGATGTTTCACATCATCGTATATTGGTGTCTCAAGGAGGCCACAAGACAATTCCAGATTTCAATTCAAAGGGTGCGTGGAGACGCCACAACATGTGGACTCAGTTTTAATTAGTCCTTGTCAGTACTGTATTTGAGACCTGAGAGGGAAATTCCAGGTCTAAATTAAGCATCGGCTCAGACATGCAAGGGAAGGACAGTGAGCATAGGGCCCACTTTCCCCTGACATATAGCACAGTACCTTACACTGATGCGCCTTTGAGGTCCCAAAGCACTCACAGGAAGAAGAAGTGGTTCTGCTGAAGAAAAATATTCAATTTTACATACAAACTGTTGACAGCTAGGTGTACACAACCATCAGCGGGCACCATCTGGTGGAGGTAACACATGGGATTTCAATTCAGGGCTCTGTCTGTCATGTGACTTTAACTGCCGAGTCACATGACACATAGCAAGCTCTGAATTGGACACATAATATAAATCATTATTTTCAATTATAGTTGGAGGAAAACAAAACCAAAAAGGCCAGTTGCTTAAGCCCAAAAAGGCTTACAAAGTTAAATTTTAACTACTGACAAATCTATGAAGTTTTTTTTTTGCTTGTGTGTTTATGTAAGAAATAGAGTCATTCAGTTATGTTACAGTGTGTGATTTGACTGAATCTCTACCACATCACTTCCTGTCCCTCTTTCCGGTGACACTGTTTTGTAAGTCATGAATTTGCTGACACGGGAGAGAGACAAAGGCACCTTTTGGGTGGAAAACAAGAAAAGCCCCTGACAGAAGCTTGGAGCTGGCTGGGCCAAGCCTGCTGGAAGCCCAGCTCCCTCCCTGCATCCTGGCTGATAAGGTAAACTGACAGCAGGGACATCTAGGCCTAAAGCCTTCCTGTACTCTCGCTGAATGCTCTGTCCTGCAAACCCCCCCCCCCCCCCCCCCCAAAAAAAAAACACTTTGGTGGACTCCCTCAGCTTTCAGTGAGAAACAGAATACTGAACAGAATTATTTCAAGATGGTGTCAATAAATACTACAAAAACACAGAGGGCAAGAGGAGAAAAGTCAGCCCTGAAATTTGTGCGAGCTGCAGCAAGTGTAGCTTCCACACTGGTAGAGCAGACAACACAATGAAGAAAAGAGAAACACTGCGGTTGATCTGTATGTACAGGCAAGTAAACAGACGTGAATGTGTAATGTGTAACATGTCACTTGTCTTGACCCGCATAAACTTTTCAGATCTTATCAGATCGTAGCGGGAGGGCTCTCCCTGATACAGCTCTGACAGTCAGACAGAAGTCAGAGAAGCGTACGGTAAGAGCGTCCACTCACCAACCGCTGCATGACGCATGCTTGGGCGGCTCTTTGTTGCTAAGTAACTATGGGCCCAGGGTTTCTACCAACACTTAATCAACTCACAATATCACTGGACAGTTTGTGGCCTCCAGTCACAGTCCACGTCCATTAAACAGCTATATTCCTAGTGCAGATTTCCTGGTCTTCAATGCATGACAGAACTCTGTTTTTGCATACTTTTTACCTCAGTAGGAACCCCCACCCGCACCACTCCACGCCCCGGACGCGTGGCATGAAAAATTTAGCCCCACCTACTGCTATCCCTCTTGAGACGCAAGTATGTTTGCAGCATATTAGCCTTCACATAGCACCTCCATCTACGCACCGTGCAGACAGGGAACTAGAAGGGAGAGAGAAGCCCCATTTGCACCACCATGCTGCAATATGGAACTTTTCCATGTAAAACGTGTATATTTAGTATTTATTTCTGTAGCCTTTTGAGGATTACATCAACAGGACCCAATGCGCTGATTATAGTATCTGTTACACCGCACTTCCAGGCTCCAACAGAGACCAGCAGCAGTTGAATTCCTTAAACGGGAGAGAACGTGCTACCGGTGTTTTCAGAGACGTTTTCTTTTACTGCACTCAGACACAAAAATCAGGTTTCACACCAAATGCCCTGCAGACACCAGATCTCCTTCACAGCAGACCCAGATGTTTCATAACTGTCATATGCAGTGTGGGGAATCAGAGTATTTAATGCAGTCTGGGTAGACTGCTTTGACTGAAAGGCAACTCATATCTGCATTAACATGGAAGCATATATTTAGGCACCGCATTACAAATTCTCCCTCATCAACAGAACTCTTGCAAAGTGCATATCTCACCCTGGGCATCTTTTCCTTCTTTTTTCAGTGCTTTTACTTTTTAAAGTTATCATTTTCAGATGTAACAGGGCAAATCTGTCCAGGTTCACATTTCATGTGTTGATCTAGATGATTTCATTGGTGACTGTGCAAAATGGCTCCATTATTTGACATTAATTATGTTTTTGAAGTGTCTTCTGCTGAACCACCCAACATAGCACCTGTTTTTCATGAGGAAAAAATCCATTCATCCATTCTTTGGTTAAACCATGGAGGAGTGCACAAATAATATTGCAGGATATAATATGTCATATTCTTAGCTGAGCTCATCTCAGCAAAGAATATGACCATGAGGGAAATAAGTTACACTTTTATATCTTGCAAATCCAGTATTTATTATCATGACTCCTAACTGGCATGCCCTGCTTTTAATTAATTTTTAACAAAAACAAGTTTCAGTTGCAAGTTTAATTTTCCTTTCTGCTGGAGGGCTGCTATTTTAGGAATGAGGGTGCTGGAGGTTTGGAAAAAAAAGGGCACTATACAGATCTCTCCGACGTGGTCCACGCTAAGACGGCCTGGAAGTAATTCTGCCTGACAACGAGGAATGTCAGAGCTCTGTTAGAGGAGCCCACGGTGGACGCTAATCAATTGTCCTCCTGGTTGAGTGTTGAGATGAGGAGTTTGAAGAGCCCATGCTCCACTCTTGCTACTGTGATTCCTACATCTACTCTCCACAGTGCTGCTCTCCTTTGCACTTCCAGCGTGATTGTGTGCAATAATTAATAGACCTTGATTTGAATGTGCTTTAGCCCCTCATTGCATTTGTAAATTCCACTCAGATTTGAGTTCCAGTACTGTGCCTCTCTCTTTCCTCTCAGGGAAAATGGTTTCACGGTGCACAGATACAGTACCAGTTAAAAGTTTGGACACACTTTTCTTTCTTAATTTTTACTATTTTCCACATTTTAGAAAGACATCAAAGCTATGAAATAACACAAATGGAATCATGCAGTGACAAAAAAAGTGTTATAAACAAATCAAAACTATCTTATATTTTAAATTCTTCAAAATAGCCAAAAAAATTTTTTTTTGTATTTTTGGAAAGAAGTTCCATACATAGGCATGAACTTCATGATTTGTATATACAGAAACTGAACTGAGATCATCTGAAAATTTGAAACTTTCTGAAAATTGAAGAAACACATTTCAAGCATTTAAGCCTAAGTCTTGAGATCATAATGCCTTTGAATGCATGTTTCCCATTGTCTTAATCAGCTGTGTCCAAAGTGTTGACTAGTGAAACACAAGAAAACCCATAGGATTTACCAATCCAAGCTGAGGCAGTGGCAGCTGTTACAGCAGTGTCAGGTTACTTATTTTCCCCCTGCACACACCCTTTCCCTGCGGTACTTATTACACATTGTAATTTGTTTCTTTTGCATGTCCCTGATTTATTTATCTGTAGGGGACAGGCTTTACTTGGGGAAGTTGTTTTCTTGAGGCTGTCACAGACTTGGCCTATCAGGAATGGAAAGCTGCAAGCCTCGGGTGCCCCATCCACGCCTGCTGCTACTCAAAGCTCAACGCACGTTTTTACGACAAGGACAATCTGTCTCTCAGAGACCATGAAAAGTACCGCTATATAAATATAATAGAAAATATAATAGGACAATGACATTCTTTTTGTTACAACCACAACAGCAATAAATAGCTTAGCTTTTTCTTCAAGCATTTTTCATAAGTATTTTAATAGGTTTATTTATATTTCTATCTATCTGTCTAATTACATGTGTATGTGTATGCACACATGCATATAAATGTGATGGGTACTGCATATCACTCAAAAGGCATTATTTCTTAGAAAATGTTTGTCCTGTAGTTAATGACGTTATAAATTTGCCTCTAGTAGATCTGTCAGATTACATTAAGACAGCAATATTTCCCTGAGCCATCCACGTATCAGTCTTAATGCCATCATGAATGTGACAAATACAAACAAAAGGACAAAAAAAAAAAAAACAGAAAATTACTCATACAATCCCTGTTTACAGCTACATACAATGGTCTTTTATAACTGCATCCTAATATCTCATCTTGAATACGTATATTTGAATTGCATAATACATTTATCATTGTCAAATATACTAGATGGAGTATCACACTAGGAATATGACTCAACAAAGCTATTACTGATGGAAACCATTGAACGTGAACAGGGATGTTTTAGGGAGCTTAATTTCGTGGGGGGCTTTTTCATAATTTGATCTTTTGCCATGTGCACTTCACATACTTACTTCGTTCCACTGCGAAAGTGATGTAGCACTTCTGTTGGAAGGTGTAGCTAGCAGCCTCGGCAATGCAACTGCCACCTGGCCACCCGGCGCAAACGGAGTCTTTCCAAGTTGCGGAATCTATAAAAAGCCTGTATTACTTTGTGTTACTCTCAGATTACTCTGCACTTACCAAAAGCATAAAAAATTGGCTTTCAAGAAATTGTGTGATTAGTAAAGCTGAGCCAAAAAAAAAAAAAAACATGCAGTGTGTAAAATAGAATGTAGATAGATACAGATAAATATAGATGTAAATGGATATATACAGTAGCTAAAGCATGATTGAATGTTATGCTAACATTAATCACTAATGAATTTCATGACCAGCAGGGTAGGAAGGAGTATTTATTTATGGATCCATAGCACAGTTACAACAACGCCTTTCTTTACTGTGTGGCGGGTATATACGATGGGCAAAGTATAGGCTGCAAACAAGTGCTGCTATTTTACTGTCATATTAAAATGATAAAATGCCAACCTAACAGACAAGCTGTTGCGAGAATAAGTTAACATAATGAGTTTTAGATAAATATCACAGATCAATATCAAGCAAATCACTGATTGAAGCATCACATCAAATGCACATTTCAGATGGACAGATGTTAAAATATAGAAATACATTTTACTGAAAAAAAAAACACAGTGCAACACCCTGACCAATCAGCATTCAAATAAACTGTTGTCATTATTTCTGAGTTCTGAAAAACTGGAGTTCTCTAATGCCTCATTTGTTTCATATCAGATACAAAATGCCAGCAGAGAAGGGAAGGGGTTAAATATCATATAGGCACTGGTTATTATTATTTCTGTAATAATGACTTTTTCCACTTGGAATATATGTCTACAGTCCATGCAAAGAAACAAAATGAAATGTTTTGGAGCAACCTAAACACTTATTTTACATAAATTATGGATCACATTTTTAAACTTGGGTTAGGAAATATTAGTGAAACTATTGCCACACGTTCAATTGTCAATAAATGGTTGTATACTAACCCAAAGTTGACATTAAGGCCCTTGAATGAACGCCACACCCTGTGAAAACAAGTCTGTACATTTGAGTTTGCTTTGGTCAACCATAATTCCTGACGGTGAGGGCCTGGACGACAAATACACTAATTCATCTGTATTCACAAAAAAGGATAAAGCATAAGTAACTACATTCCATTCACATGCTACAATGCTTAGCCACGATGCATTGCATTTCTGCAGAAGATAACATTCATGTTGTGGCTGTTTTTTTCCCCCATAACAGGCCACTGGAAGGACAACAGTAAGACAAAAGGAAACAACAACACCAGAAAAAAAAAGAAAAAAAAAAAAAACATTTCGCATAATCAAACTGTTTAACAAGTATAACGAAGCTTGGCTCTATTTAATGAGGTTGTTATAGTGACATCACCTCCTGTACTGCCAAAGAAGAATTGTCTGGTCTCACAGGGGGGAGAAATTCTTGGCTGGGGTTAAGATCAGACTCTGCAGAGGCACTATGTGGCTACAGAATCTATTGACCTTGTATCCTCCCATCTGACCATACTGCTGACACCAATTAAAAGTATCTGTATGAACATTCACCAGCACAATGAATGCAGTGCAAAACACAGTCTGCTTCCAGAGAGTGACAGAGATAGTGCTCCCTAATTGCTTCATGGAAACATATTATCCTTAAGTTCAGATGGGTTTCAGATTACAATTTAGAATGTTTTCATTTGTGACCCAACGTATAAGGAAATAGAACAAATTGAAAAGAAATTCAAGCAAATAATTAGGACAAAGTTTGCCATACAAGTGTAGCCACCTTAACCAATACAATATGACAAACTTTTCAGCTATTATTTATATATTTTTGGTTTGTGTTGTTATATAGACAACAGTTCCAAATTCATATGTAATCATATTTCTAATCTCATTTTGATTTATTGTCTTTTTAAATTAATTGCATTGTGTAACATGGACAGGACACCTTTCACATAATTACATCGTGATGTTAAATATCCTTTCAGGTACACACCCGCTTTAGCATCTGCTTATCTACATCGTGAGCATCATAACCACATGTAACCACAATGGCAGTTCATCCAGCAGAGAGGTTAGGAATCCAATCAGCTGTCAGCTACAGGGAGGGCATAACTGGCATCATCCAACACAAGAATGACTGACACATCTGTCAGAAAGAGAACCCTGTGTATCATTCGACCCATAACAAGAAATGCACGACCCCACTGCACACACGGCGTCATTTAATCCGTACAAGAAACGCACAGTCCGTCGCAAGTAGCACGTAAATCCAAGGCTGGCGCTAAACGGGATTTAGCGGGAAAAGCGGGAAATAACCTCCCCCCCCCCCCCCCCAGCCCCTTTCACAGGACGGTGGTCTCCGTCTGGAGGAGGGACTGGGCCCGGGACCCTCGGCGGAACGGCACCACGGTCTCCGAGTCGTTCCTGGAGACGGACGAGCTGTGGCGCCTGTAGTCGCGGCTCATGTCGCAGTTCAGGCAAAAGCTCCGCCACTTCCTCTTGATTTCGCCTTGAACCTGAGAACGGACATATGGGAAAGGAGCAGGAGACCGTGGGCAGGCGCGTGAGAAAGTTCAACAGGAACCCCGGTCCATCCTGTGGTGTGATGCTAAGGAGCAGGGCTTGTAAACCAAAAAAGCAGCAGCTTCAGTTTCCCCGGCTTGGCACTACTGCTGTGCCATTAGACAAGCTACCCACCCCAAATTTCCTCAATAAATATGCAGCAGTATAAATGGATAAGCATAAAAATGGTAAGCTAAGTGAATTGTTCTAGAGAAGACTGTCTGCAAATGTACCAAATGTACTGTAACAGGCCGTACACTCCTCAAGCCCTACTGTGCTCCAACTGAATCGAAAGGTTATCCACTGCAGCACTGTCGGGCCCAGTTGTGAACACTCTGAGTGCTCGCAAGATGTCCTATGCATTTCTAACTCTCTGCATAAACAAACTGCTCCTGGCACCGTGCTTTGCAATTCCCCCAGCCTCACTCAAATGCCCTTCGAACAAATGTGCCACCCATGGCTACACTTTTGGATCTGAAGTGCTGGTTTACAGGAATAACATTTCCTCATCTTAATAAAACCTTGCATATCATATTAATTTGAATTTATACTTTGAAAATGAGTGAAGTAAAAAAAAATAAATGTTTAAAAAAATGAGGTTGGAAAAAAAAAAAACTGAAGACATTTTTGAATATTCGCAAAGTGTGGAACAAATGATTTCCAAAAAAGCCAATTGAACGTTTTAGACTGCGGTTCTGAGAACGCACTTCGCAGTAGCCCGAAGTCACGGATCACCACTCATCCGCTACTAAGTCGCCTTTGTACAATTCAAACACCCCAAATATATTTGAAGATAAAAGGGTGGGATTGAAAAACTCGCTGTTCATTTGTTAGCGCCCATTTGGAAGTGTCAGCTGTATTTGACTGGCTGTTAAATCACTGCAACTTTCATCCGTCTCCTCGGGTGATGGTCCATTTATCAGATTTACTTGGAAGGAAAAAAAAAAACACCACAAAGAGCAAGGCGCAATCTTACCTCACTGTTCAAAAAACAGTACAGAATGGCAACAACCAGGCCCTGCAATTAAAAGAGCGCATATTAAAACATAATTTAAACAGGAAACAATCCATAAATCATATCAGACAGAAAAAAACGTACAAGCTTTACCTGAAAGGATCCGAGGGCCAGATCAAAAAATATTTTGTAGTCTTCCATGGATTCATTGAGAGAGACGAACACCACATAATGCACTCCGAACAGGGGTATCAGCAGGAGTGTAGATTTGGCCAATCTCCTGAAATGACACTCTGAAATGTCAAGCACTTTCTCATGCGCAGAATAGAACCTGTGAATCTATTCAGATGTGAGTCGTTCTTTCAGAAGCACAGCAAACTTTAAGACCAGTAATATATACGTATATATTCTGTAGACATACCCACAGATCAGAGTCAGGGTAGTATAGTTAATTTGAATAAGCCTTTAAAATCACTTGTGCATCTTTGTGAAAATGACTCAGATAGGAACAAAACTCTCACCTAAAATAAAGACAGCATCAACACTAAATCTAGCACAATGAAAGTACAACACATTTAAAACAATCTCCTCACATATGTACTTGGTGCAAAGGATTCTCCTTACAGAGGTGTTCATTGGTGCAAACTACTGACACCTTGGAGAGGTGCTTCTGCTCATGTGCTGAATGTAATATTCCTTCTCACACCTCCATTCTTCGTTTCATTGTAATCTGGCAGTGGGGCCTTGGCAGACTCTGTATGGCTGCCTGTATGTGCAGTAGCCGTGCTATCTGTTAAATTTCTGAGGAGATCTGAGATTGGCATGAAATACAGGAGCAGGCTGCAGATTATGTTGGGATTAGACTTCCCTGGAGGAACCCTCCCCTTTCTGGCAGCATCATTTCCACCAATAGATTTCAAGGAGCAGTTGGCTTGTTATATATATAGAGACGATGATATTTGGTCTCATTCCTTCACAGCTGATGTCACTGTGCCAACCTGTGATGTTTGGGATTATCCGATTACTCCGCAGCTCCCAAAGTTTTCTGTTGTTAGGTTTGTCATATGAAATCCTCATGACACATTGTGACAGGAGTATGGCTTCCCACAGGTAAAACAGGTAAGCATTTTTCTAGTGTGTACCACGTGCAAGATAGTTTAAGAATGTTTCAAATCCCCTTTTTCTATTTTTTATCTTCAATCCCCATTGCAAGCAGAAAACAATCTTGCGTCAACAAAGAAGGTAAATTGCACTTATTTTAAATGCTATGTCATTCTTTTATATTTATTCGTTTATATTTTTGCAAAGGAAAAGTCATTAACAAATGTTTCTACAAAATGTAGGGGTAAATCTATTTTTAAATTGGTAATTGACTTCTATCTGGCCATATTTTAAAACATTTCACATTTAACAGAATTTGGTGAGCTGCCAGTACGACATTCACAGTCATTTTTATCTTTGCTTTATACACAGATGTTCTCCATGTAGCAGGTAACTGCTACATTCACCATAACATTCCCTGATCATCTTTCATCATACCCCAACAGGATTGTATGTCCTGTATATTGTTTAAAGAGGGTAGGAGGCCACACCTGTACTGAGACTGAAACGGTTTTAAGAGGACATGAGGAAATACCTGTACTGAGACTGGTCATTGCCTCCTACGTCAGGACATCTCAGCTTTTGAACCAAGATTCTTATTATGCTGATAAACAGAATAAAGTTGACCTGGGAAATAGGGACAAGAAATCAGTTACACATTCTCTCTGTTCTTAGACTAACTACACTGACATCGTCTACAAAAACTATGCCATCTGGTTTGTAGCCCAGTTCAGAAAAAAAAATTTGGCCCAGAGTTGCTTCTCTAGCAATGAAATAGAAACATTGCAATACTTGGAGTCAAACTTAATATTTAGACAAGGGGTAGGCAAATCTGAGCATTTAGCCTGAATGTGTTCAGCAAGTGCCACAGTATCTAGCATGCTCATGTTGTCCACACCAGCAAGCCTTTTTGTCTGTGAGATTGAATACTACAAATACCATCTCTGCATGCATAAATCCATGTGGCATGCATTCCTCTGAATAAACATTGTATTACCTTAATGGCATTTCACAGACACTCTTACTCAGAGCAACTTACATAGTTTAAAGTTTTTTTTGACACGTTATCCATTTATACAGCTGTGTCTTTACTGAGGCAATTGCGGGTGAAGTACAACGACAGTGCCCCAGCAGGGAATCGAACCAGCAACATTTTGGTTACTGGCCCTGCTCCTTACCTACTATGCTTCACTGCCGCCAACTCTTATGTTAATTCTCTGTGATACGCATCCTGGTCTACGGTTTCTCTTTTTGATATACGGAAAAACCTGCAAACAGCACAATCTGCAGCTGTACCTACCGTGATGGAAAACACTATGGGACCATTGATCACCCACATAGGAATAGCATTTTCATTCACCTCCCAACACCTAAACACAGGGTAAAATGAAGACAATCAAAAATCATTTCCCAACATTCATATGTGTTATGATTGTTTCTAGTGTTTGTGTCTTCCCCTGTGAAGTTAAGGTGTACCCATACTTTCCCCGCATTAACTGGAAACAAAAAGGATTTTTTTCTCTGTGAGCAATATGCGTTTTATCTATGAGTCCCGATATACAATACCAGTTAAAAGTTTTGGCACACCATTATTACCATTTTCCATTTTAGAATAATAGAGATCATGGCAGAGAGATCATAACTATGAAATAACACAAAGGGAATTATCTAGTGACCCAAAAAGTGTTAAATCAAAACTATCTTTAGATTGTTTTTAGATAGATATTTTAGATTCTTCAAAGTAGCCAAAAACAATTTTTTTAATTAATTTTTTTTGGAAGGAAGGGAATGCAGACATAGACAAATATAAATAGTGAAGCTGATGCCTAAGAAACAAATTTTAAGCATTTAAACACAAGTCTTTAGATGAAAATGTCTTTGAATGCATGTTTTCCATTATCTTAATCAGGTGTGTCCAAACTTTTTTACTGGTACTGTATGTTATTCTGTACGCTGGAATACAAACTCCCTGAGGTCATTTACTTATATTTTTAATCATTTCATCTAAGAAACATCCACTTCAAAATAATACAGCTAGAAAAAGGTTAGGCAATGTGTTTTGCAGTGCATGTTTAATTAGCCTTTCGGCACAAGGAACGGCAGGGGTTAATACAGCAATTACTTTCTCTTTTGGAGAAATGTCTCAGTTGACTCTAGTCATTTGTTCAGTCAGACTGTTTTTAAGAGCGTGCTCCTTTTTTCTGTCGCCATTTCAGACGTCCGTGAAAGAAAATGAGCATTTGATGTTTAGATTCCATACTTCCTCCCATTAACTACAGATGAATATTTTTTGCAGTGGATCACTAATTAACCTTTAGACAGGAGGAACAGTAGGGGGTATACTTCCGTTTTCTCATTAATTACAGATTTCATGAATAATTGTATCACAAGCCATAACAATACATTAATAGAAACTGTCATCTGCAAAAGTATAAATGGAATTATTTCACAAATTAAAAATGACTTGCTGCAATAATTCGCCATCGTAACTATGTACGCATTTGCCATTCGCTCATCATTTTAAAGGGCTGCAGGCCAAGATGTGCACTTTTTTTCCCAGAGAGCAAGAAAATTAGTTTCACTGTCGAATTTACTGTTACCATCACTTACTTTAAATGTACTTTCTGCTCATGCGTATTACCCACTTCTTACTGCTTACCCTGTGTCTTCCAGGTAAATTCTTGCAATAATCCATGCAGACACAAACACGGTTGGGAATCCTAAATAACACAATTAAACAACATCAGGTAATTAGCATCTTCACCTTTTTTTTCACTGCATATTTAGCATTCCCTTTTTCCCTTCAATGACCTTTAAATATGTTTTAAGACAAAAAAGACATAAATTATATCATATTAATGTATCCAGTCAGAGTTTTTTCATCATTACAATACTAATGCATTGCTTAGTAGTACTTAGTAATTGTAGTAGTTGTAATAGTTGCTGTAATTGCAGTGAGGTAAGCAACCTGCTCATTGAGCAGGACTGACAGATGTCTCAGTCATGTTACATAACAGTTATGAATTCATAAGTGTAAGAGTCTAACTAGTTAAGGAGGCCTGTGTTCTTCCAGCACCTAATGGCGCAGCCAAAGCACCGCTTACCCCATCCAACGAGGAGATAGACGTTGAAGTGTCTGTTTTCGGAGAATATGACCATGAGTAGGGTGTGGAGGTACAGGCCTTCCACCAGCAGCCAGAAGAAGTTGGCCATGATGCAGTAGTGAAAGATGACCAGGCTTGCTTTGCACCCCATCTGAAACACCAGCAGAGTAACGCAGGGTTTGCTCAATAATTTCACTTTTCTGTGATAAATTTTAAGAAAGGACAGAGAGAACAACTGCAAACGTAATTATAGGAAAGCATTCGGGGTTAAGCCTGATTTGTGATGCGTTATTTGAAAGATATGAAAGTTGCTTTCGGGTACTGCCATTTGCTAGGCAAATATTATTATGATGTTATAGTGACAGCTCCTACTACTGCTAATATCCTGTGTATGCTTTGTCATGTAGCAGATGCTCTCATCCAGAGCTACTTACAAAAAGCAAGAGTACAAACTGCAACTAATTGATCTACAAATATTGTTGATACATTAATAATGCAGTCTTCTGCTGTGTGCCTGAATTTCCCCTCTCTAAGATGGTACATGCCTGTTATCCTTCTCCCTGTTCATTCTTGCATTAAAAGAGGGCAGAACCAGCACTTTGTTGTCTTCCGACATGAACAGACCTGTGAGATAACTCTCCTATGGGGAGTTAAATATTCGCTTTGCCATTTTGAGTTAACCGTCTTGAGGACCTGATCATTTTAGGTTTTGATGAGACTGTCGCCTTTAGCCAATTATAGTAATAATAGTTGGGACTCCTGGTGATCAGTGCTGCTTCTGCCACAGTATTTAGTTACTGGGAACATAGTGAGGAATTCTAACAGTGGCTGTGTAACTATGGGCTACCATGAAGGCTGCCAATTTGAAAATTAAATATGTTGTAATATATTGATAAATATATTGTTCAAGCTAAGAAAATGTGTCACAGACACACTTAAAATATATGAATGCAAAGCAGCAACATACCAAATAATTTCAAAATTTTCAATTGAGCTAAAAAAAATATATTCTCTAAAATATATTCTTAATATATTATTTTTTTTATATGGGTGGGGGAACCTTCTGAGCTATGAGAACTGCCCAGCAGCGAACGGCAACTGACCAGAGAGGGCTGGTCGGAGCACTGCGTGTTGTGCGAGAAAAGAACATCGTCCTTCACCAAAACCGCGACGGCTCTCAGCATGAAGGAGGCAAACAGATTCAGGTGGATGTAGTTCCGTGTGCAGTGGAGTTTTCTGCGGTTGCCAGAAAAGGAAATTAAATTACTAACATGTCTTGGTTTTTTTTTTTTTTTTTTACGATGGTAGAAGTGCGCTGTAGATTTGTTTGTTAGAAGATGCGTCCCACTCACCTAAAAAGGCAAAGGATGGCACTTCCTGTTGTAAGAGCAATCAGGGATAAGCTGTGTCCCAAAGTGTAAAGGGTCTTCACCACCTTATAAAACAGCAGCTGCAAAAGAAAATAAAATGAGGTCAATTTTGAGTTTAGGGAATTTGTGCTGACATAATATTTTTGTTTTTTGTTCCATGCTTTATTACCAGACTAGCCTTATTCAGTCAATTATGAATAAAATTTTGATATTCTTTTGTTTAACATATCATTGGCTGTAGTGTATTTTAAAAACAACCAGCTGTCTATGGAACGTCAATCTAACACTCAAGACATTTTCACAAACTACCACACAGTTCATAAAACAAACTTCAGAGATATACATATTGAAAGGGACAGATCACACTGAACGTCTGAAGCATTAATCTAGGTCTCCTCTGTTGTCCAAAATCAGATACATCCAAGAGTTACAATACATGTATGAATATATCCTCTCATCTGGATATGGAGATCCCTACAGAGTTGTGTAACAACATTAACAAGGACAAGCACTGAGGGACATAGCTCCATTTGTTGTGGTATCCCAAGCATACTCAATAAATACAGAGAAGCTTTGTCTGTAACTGCCAAACCCCAGACAGGAAGGTAATATAATAAAGAAACAGACAGAAAACACACACTAAATTGACAGCAACCTTTAATTATCCATCTGTCTGCAGTGCAAAAGTCACTCTTGAAAGCAGGACTTAAAGGAGTTGTTGCAGTCAGAAAAACTTGATATAGATGGATGTAGTGATTGATGTACTACAATAATAATAAGTTCACTCATGTCTTATAAAGTGACTTACTTTGAGTGCTAAACAAACATCTGAAGGACAAAACTTCAGTTTAAAATATCTGCTAGAGAGAGCTGAGAAAATGAGTGTCCTGTCTCGGGCACCATCTTTGAATTGTCTGTAATATCCTTAAGTGGTACTGACTACAGTTCAGCATAAATGCAATGCACTTAGCCCTTAATGCTGACTACTTTTCCTTTCTTCAAACACAATATTGACAGACAGCTGCAATCTTAACAATCAAAAAAAATTATGTGTAATAATAAAATAATCACAGCACTACCTTAAATTCATAGATCCAAATCATGGAGAAGACACATTATGGCTGGACTGAATAGAAAGGCCAATAATTAACAGTTCTGCTGGGCAACAAATAGTTTCTTGCAGACAAACCTCATGCACTTTTCACCTTGAGGAGAGCTGTCTACCAACTTGTTCACAGGGAATTCAAATCTGCCACATAAGACCTTTCGTGAGTCTATTATTATTTTCCCCAGGGGAGGAACTTTGATACTTTGTCCCCCCTAACGGATACAAAACAAAGTCGTCCGGTGCAAAAAAAAAGGTCAGACGAGGTGCCCGGAAAACCTCTGCGACACCTCACAGCCATTCTTTTGTGGCAGTGTCAAATTTGCATTCGTTTATTCATACAACTGCTTTCAAAAAAAAAAAAAAAAAAACAGGATGTCACCCTGCTTCAGCCCATGGTATTACTGCTTCTTTCATTTATGCCATTGTGTCTGCTACTTAAGTTATAGGACTTTGCATAATATAAATAAACCTTTAAATCGTATCCTTAGTTACTGAGTTATAACTCTATGTCATTGGCTTTGACTTACCCTAAAGTCAAACAGGAATCAAAGTGATATAAAAAAAAACGATAAATAATGGCCAGCATTACATAGGCCGGCTATATTTTGAAACACATTTTCATTGATTTCACCCATTTACTGAGGTCAGAAAGTTGTGCTTAATAGCAAATAAACATCAAAACTTGCACACTGTATCTGGCTAGTGAGGAAAACATCTTGTTGAATAAGTTTACTCTTTGAAAGACGAGGCTGGCAGAAAAATATGTCCTAGTTTTAGTAACAGCAGACATAGATAAGAGATAAGGGGAATGTCCCTATTTCATTTTAGTTTGATTAAACTAACCTACAAAAACTGGCAACTCCTGCCAATTAAATATCTCTTGTAGAGCTTTTCCCTCTCTTTATGATTTATAAAATATAAAAGAATCACCATCTGTGGGCTTAATGAATCTACAGACACATTTCAGTGTCATTCCTGTAACACTTTCCAGCATGTTCTCTCAGAACGGGGTGCCAAACAAGCTGAAGATTTCCTCCAGTCAAGAGAGACCAGAGCGGCATAGTATCTGTTACATTGCATTTCATAGTAAATTGCTCTGATACACTTAGGCTTCTCACTTCATCAACTGCCATTAACTGAGGATCAGAAACAATAATGTCTGACCTGATAAGCCTGAAATGGATTTATTTCCAGCATTAGGAAATATCTATCAGCAAGTAGATACCTATTAATTCTGGCTGTGCCTAGCAAAAACATTTCATGACATGAAGAGTTCGTAATAACTGCTTTATTTTCAAGATTATTCAAAGTGGTATTAGTTACACTTACATTTCAAATACATGTTCACGGCTTCATGAATACTGACACTTTCTTCAACTGTTCTTCAGCTATACAGCAAACCAGAAAAGAGTTTTTTTTTTTTTTTTAAGTCTTGTACATAATATCTACCAGCCACAGAAAATCATGATTATTGTCTATGCATTTAGTTTTTTAAAAGGTGATCCGTTGACTTCCTTCAGCCACCAGAGTGTCAATGTACCACATAACACCACACAGACATGGCTGACAAATTAAACACACGCAGTTGAGGGGAGCAATATTAAAAATCAAACACATTATCTGCCATCACTGATTGCATTTGACGTTTTCGCTATACAGTCACTAATTAGGAGCGAGGTTCGCTTGTTTGGCGATCACTTAACGCTGGAGAGACTGTGCCCGCCGGCGTTCTATCGACTGTGACCTCAGTGCACACCAACAGCAAGCGGAAGGTTAACTTTCCGCTCCGGTCTGGTCATTAGAGGTTGAACTACATCAGTGTGTATGAGCGGTTCAGCACATTCTTACCACTGTCACAGGGACGGATGGGAGAGATGGCTGTAGGGCTCAATCTGCTAATTTCATGGACTGCTAACGACACTGTTAAAAATAAAACTACTTCAGAACATTGTGTCAATGATTACGAACCCCAGCAGTTTGGCATCAGAACTGACAAGCAGGGGCAAGCTGCAGACTGCGAATAGTGGTGCATATCATTTGTCTCTAAAATGCACACATATCCCAATATGCACAATATTGAGGAAATGGGCCGGTTGTTCAAGAAGTAAGTGTGACCTATGAATGCCACATACTTTAATCTGTACTCTACAGCATTACCGTCACTGTTGTTCTCAGCTATTTCAATCTGTTATTTTAGCATGTCTCCCAGGTAGGTGAGAGTGAGCACTCATGCTGGTTGAGAAGCAGTGAATATATCTAAACTTTAATTAAAACTTCAATAAAACCACTACAACTGATTCTGGCAGGAAAAAAAAAAAATACCCAGAAGCACGTAATCACAAGTCACTATCCAAAAAAAACAACTTTATTTCTCTCCCATCAATCAGACTAACTTGATGACCTCTGAGTGAGCATCACTCAGTTAGCATCACCACCCCAGTGCAAGGTGAGTATTTCTACCTGAGTTTTCTCTGGGGTCAACGGCCTCCAAAACAGCCACAGACTCCCAGACATGGCAGTTGCCAGGTCTGTTCCTATTTGGGCGGCAGTGTAGCATAGTCGTTAAGGAGCAGAAGCAGGACTTGTACCCTAAAGGTTGCTGGTTCGATTCCCTGCTGGGGCACTGCTGCTGGGAAAGGTACTTAACCCACAATTGCCTCAGTACATATTCAGCTGTATACATGGATAAAAAAAAAAAAACTAACTTATGTAAGTCACTCTGGATAAGAGCATCTGCTAAATTCCAATGATAATAATATTTCTTAAGATGGCAATGTCAGGGAGAAGGCCTTAGGGCACACACTGGCTTGGTGCTGAATAAACAGTACAGTATATGTTACGCTGGCTCACACAGACATTCCAGCAGAAACTGGGCAGAGCGTAAATTTGTGTAAAAGAGAGAGAAGCCAGTCTGTTTCAGAGTGACGACAGACAAAGCACAGCATGCAGACACTCAATGAGGTACCAGGCAGGCCAGTGTGGAGGCTGGAGGTGCAGTGGCGGGGGGGCTGTACTGTGGTATGGACGGAGATGGACATCGGTGTTAATTGAGGACTCTCTGACTGCTCGATACAGAGACAGTAATCTGGCCTGCCTGGCTTTGCTCTGAGGAAATGAACACCCTCCAATTTGTGCACAGAAACGGCTGGCTGAGAATCCCACCTGTCAGTCAGACTTCCCTGGTGTGGAACACCGTGTCCCTGACTCAATGGCCAACCTGTTCACCCAGTGCAAACTCAGTGGAGCATCTCTGTGGGCGTGCTCTGGGTCGGTGTGCGCTTCCAAGTACCCACGACCTTGAGTGCTTCCTAAGCCATGCAAAGGGCTTTCCTGGGGAGTGTAGCACGGTTTTCCAGAGAGAAATGAACACTGTTTTCATGCTGGTGCTACGCTGGGTGCAAACATTGCCAGCAGCCAATGAATGGCTCGTGAGATATCGGGCATGCTGAAAAAATGGACCCTCTTGGTATTTCGCATCCTTTGATGTGAATATTAAAGAAATAAATCACACTATATATTCTTGTTTAGTAAGAAACAGATCCTGAATCACTGTGTGAGATCCAATCAGAAAATCGACACGCACAGTGGAAAGTGAGATATTATCATGCAACACAAAAAACATTCAGGTATTAAGTTATAAATCCCGCTAAAAGCCTTGGCAGGCTTTCACATGCTAACTGTCATGGCTTCTTCAGAAATTCAGCAAGGTGTTGATGTACTGTTTGGGAATGTTCATGTATTATTATGGTATTATTTCAGTACAGTACTATTAGTACATTGTCTTATGTTTTGGATCAACGTCTCTGTATTGATCACACAGTGAGATATATTTCTGGTCTCGAAAGTGGAAAGAATAAACTTCACATTGTGCAGTATAAGTCTCTCTAATCTAATGACAGCTCATGTCTTAACAGCATGATTAAACAAAAAACAAAAACATAACCTTACATTGTTTCATAAAATGACATGTGTTTATGTATGCTATGCTCCCTGAAACAAATGAAGACACACATTACTTGACTTTTTGGTGAAGCTGGTACATGAAATGGCAGCACGGGTTGTCAAAACATTGTTTGGTTTCTTAAATATGCTCCTTCATCCCATTAAGCTAATCACTTTGTTGGAGATTAGCGTCAAAACAGTCAACATAAGTCATTTAATTGCTATGTACATTCAGACAAGAAATCTATTTCTGTTTCTTGAGGAATTCAAAAGACTAATGTCTACATTTAGGACTAAATACATAAAAAGGAAGTGTTAGAATCCTGACACTGTCAGTAACTGTTTAAACTTCACCAAACAAAAAAAGGACAAACACAAAACCTTATCTGCTGTATTTACTGGCTTTGTACTTTTTCATTTTTGTGGGTCATTTTTTGACCACTGAGTGGCTGGGGGGGGGGGGGGGGGGGGTGTTGTCTCTCCTGTCAAAGATGCCAGTACTTAGAGGTCTGCAGGTGAATGCGGATTCAGCCCACACTGGAAGTTGTTCTGCCAGCTGCTGTTCTTTTGATTCAGGCAGGAGGCGTATCTGTGTTTCGAACAGGAGCCAGACTATCCCACTCCCCTCTGAGCTCTGTTCCTGATGCCCCTGGTAACAGAGAACTTTAAACAGACAGATGACCCTCACAGGGCTTTACAAACCAACAGGAGATTCTCCATTATAGTTATTGGTGTTCCAAACCACCCCCAACTGTTGCCATGCATCTTTCTGCCCGCTGGGCGATCATTTCTGTCACGCAGTTGTAAGGCCTGAAATGCATTAGTAATCACCGATACACACACACACACACACACACACCTTCAAACCACCTGCTGCTGCACAGTTCTGTCATGCACACAATGTGAAAGCCACTGTGTCACCTCTTTCACACCCCTGGTATTTAACCTCCTCTGATGTGGGCATTTAAATACGTTTGAAAAGCATTTTGAAAATGTATGTGCCAGAACTCCTCCGTCCATTGTTCCTGCCTGAGAAATAAATAACATTGTACCTCTCTGAGTTCTCTTCGATTTCTGCATGAAATCACCAACAAACCAACAGAGAACAAAAATATTTGGGGGGTATTTTTTTGGGGGGCAGTAACAGGAGCATACTGTTAAGGAGCAGAACTCGTAACCCAAAGGTTACTGGTTCAATTCCCAGGTGGCCCACTGATGCTGTACAATCTAAATTGCTTCTGTAAATATACAGGCTCGTAACAGGTAAAAATGTAAGTTATATAAGTTGCTCTGGATAAGAGCATCTGCTAAGCAAAGCAAAAAAAAGTTTTGTTAAATTTAAATTTATGTTAAATAACCTATTAATTTTGCAGCCAAGAAAGGAAACTTCATTGGTAAGTCATACTCTATTTCTAGGGAGCGTAGCAGTGTAGCAAAGAGGCAGTGCTTTATTTACATGATAGAGGGACAGCATGGCTTATTCCCTGTATGAAAATCGGGCTGCACAGGGTTTAAACCATCACAGCTCAAATCTCTGCGCTCATATTAATTCAGCAGATATGAATTTCCATACAATTAAAATGTGAAGTTTGAGTTTATAGCCGTACTTAGATGCCAGGTGCTATCCCCGTTGGACTCCAGGCAAAATATGAGAGGTTGTTGACCCACCCACTGTGGACATTATAAACAGGAAAAAGAAAGGGGGAGATGGGGAGGAGGAGGGAAGCCGTGAACAGCTGATGCAGAAAGGAAGTGGTGAGTGGGATTTTTATAGAAGTGAACTAGTTTGAGGGACAAACCAGAAGGACTAGTTTGTCTAGGTTTTGTTAATTGTGTAAGGACTGCCTGAAAAATTCTCTACCCAAACCCTCTTTTGGAATTTCAGGTGTTACAGACAAACTGGTTTGGGAGGCAAAAAAGTATGACAGGGGCTGCGTTGATATCCCAGAATGCTCTGCAAGTACCTGTACATCTACAACAATTACAAGTTGAAAAAAAAGACAAGAGTCCTCTTCAGCTAACTTGTGAAAGCCTCAGAGTCTCATTGTAGAACATGATTTCCCTTCCTAAAACACCTCAGAGGCCGGCTATAATCATAAATTCAGTATCGGACCGAATGAGGCGGCGCATCATTCACAACCCACGATCGTTTGCAATGCATCACTCCCCGGGCCTTATAGTGTCAACAGCCCTGGGGGGGGAGAGACTCTCCCAAAAGTTTCCACCGAGCAGTGGCTGCAGCGTGACACTTTTTAGCACGCCGCTTTGCTCCGCTGCAGAGACGCCTGCGTTTGATCCGAGCCAAAGTCCCGGGCGATTGGGGAGCAGGAGCCCCAAAACGCGGCGCCGAGCTCTGCGGGAGTCTGGCAGCAGAATTACCGGATCACCACCGCAGATTATGGAACAACCGTCTCCCTGTCACGGTAAGCTCTCCAGCCCAAACACTCCTCCAGAGCGCCAGTCAGTTTTATTTCTTTTTTTTTCCCCCACCACAAGATAAAGACTTTTCAAAAAAGCTTGAATGTCGTTAAGCACTCACGCACAGGGAAATGGCAAGGGTCGGTATCCAAGAGCGCAGCACTATAAAGTGACAAGATAAAGTATTACTTTTTACAGATGAGGAATCTGCTCCTGCTGACTACTGATCCCAGTCCGTTTCTGCTGAAAAGGTCTCGGTTCTACGTCAAACTGCCAAAGTCGGAGAGGTACAGGCTGAACCCTGAGGGCCGGGTACGAAAGCTACCCACACTGTCTGCCGACAGTGACCGGTGAGCCCACAGCAGCAGAGCAGACTGGCTTTGCTCTGCTGTGGGATAGGGGAGGGCAGGTCAGTCAGGGCTTCAACGCGCTCAGTCACCCTGCTACTCTCAAGCTGCCTGTGAGTTGCTGGGATAACGTCATCTGAGTAGCACGTATACTCCATATACTGGGGCACACACTGTGACTTGTGGATTGAAAGAGTATATACTGGGGTATGTGAGGATTGCATTCATTTCACCCAAATGCATTCCTGCACAAGTGCAGAGTGTGCTACTGAGAGAAGAGCCTGGTATACATTTGCTGATATACATAATACATATACATGTGTGTTTAGATTTATTTAAATTTTACACAGAGAGGTATGGCATGAATTGCCTGTTGTTAATTGGGTGCAATAGTCTGCTATGAAACTGTAACTCGCATGTTATTCAGAACCACTTACCTTGTCCTGCCGTGCTTCTGAACCGCACACACTGGTTATGTTGGGAAAAACCTCTGACCAGCCATCAGCCGTACAGTTTTTGCTGATGTTCCCTGAGGAAAGCACAAAGCCCAGACACTCTCATTTGGTGTCCACTCCCCCATACAGCACCACTCCCCCATACAGCACCACTCCCCCATACAGCATCACTCCCCCATACAGCACCACTCCCCCATACAGCATCACTCCCCCATACAGCATCACTCCCCCATACAGCACCACTCCCCCATACAGCATCACTCCCCCATACAGCTCTAACCATCTCCCTTGGTGAACGGATAAACGTCATGTATCCGCACGTACAATGACCACACAGAGTAGCCTCAGCACTGATCAGCTCAGCAGCTAACACGTTCCAAGGGAGCTAGTGGAACGTATGACCGTTTACTATTCAGGGGGCTTTGCACAGTTACATGAGCGCTTACATGCTCAGCCTGAACTGAAATAACTTCTCTTTTTCTCACATTAATAAATACAGTCTGCAACTGGGCTGTTGCGATATTCCCTCTGATCAGCGGGTTAAACGCTCCCAGTAGGCACCGCCCTCCCACAAGTCGTGAAAATCTACACGTTGTTGACCTAATTTCTAGCTGTTTGGGGAAGTGCAGAGAGTTTTGTGCAAAAAAAAAAAAAAAAAAAGTCTCTCAGCGGCGAGGCAAGCCAACCCTTTTCGTTTGGGACTGGGTGGTTCAGTGAGCTAAATATTTAATATGTCTTTCGCCCTCACCATGCCAGGGAAGCATAAACAGATTACAGCGCACAGAACGCTTCAGGGGCATTGGGGTGGCGTGCCGCTGAAGGAAAATGTAAATGTTACCGCGCTGATTTGGTCTGTTTGTTTATTTCCCGCGCGGCCCCTGGAAGCAGGAGAACTTCCACACGAGCGAGACCCCTCTGATTGGCTCCACACCACAGGCCAAGTTCAGCCTGTGTGTGGCCACTATGCCGTGGAAACCACAAAGAGGCCCCTTCTGTTACACTACAGCCACAGATATGCTACTTACTGACCAGATACTCAGCTCTGTGAGCATCACATCAATGGTTCTGCCGCTCCCGTTGTTGAAGTTATCAGTGTTCTGATTTGCTGATTTGTTATGAATGTTCCAGAAGGGGGCATGGGATTTAAAAGGAAAACAGTTACCTAAGCAATGCAGGTAGCATCAGAACTTCCTACTGCCAAAGTGAACTTCCTAGATAAGGGAATACTGAAGACAGAATGAATGGAGGAGCTGAATATCTGGTCATAATCTAGAATATCTGTGCTACAGCCTCAGTGGAGCCCCTCACAGATACCAAGCTCCTAACAGCCTCCAATTGTACTTCCTGACTTTAGCACCCACCACGATACCAGCTGTGTCATTATATTTTAGCCCAGAGCAGCCACAGAGGGAGAGAAGGAGCACTGAATCGAAAGGGTTTCTTTGAAGGAAGCAGTGGAGATGGACCCATTTTCGTCTACTGACTTACTGCAAAGCTAAGCAAATTTCCAGAGAGCAAATATCTATCAGTCTTATTTTAATTCAGATGAAGACACAAATGTGACATTCTGTTGAAATAGCATTATGAAATAGGTAGTAAAGAAGTACAGTGTGCTATTCATGAAAACATTTCCATATAGTGTACTCAATTAATTAACTGAGGACAAATTAGGACAGTTAATCAATACATTGTGCATGACCCATTTCTAATGACGGGTTAAAGTAATCAAACTGGCTCGCAGATAAATGAACCGGTTTTAAAGGGGAGATCACTGTGCCTGTAACACTATTCTAAATGCCCCTAATGTTGGTTTGTTAACAGCAGTGCTATCATTGCACACTTGGCTTGACTGCATGGGTCACTGCATATTAAAGATAGAACTGACATGATAACATTTGCCTCTGGTCTGAAATATGGGATACTTCATACTTTTTTCACTGCTGCAGACATGAAAACAGGAGTAAAAAGCAATATGTAATAAACATATGTCAGTGAACACTATATTTCACCAATTGCATTAAGGCCCAAGTATTCCCATTTTCAAATCCAGAACAGCAGCAAAATATCAAAACACCACCAAGAGTATGTTGATATATTGATATTTTATATTTTTTGTTGATATTTATTGGCCAGATAAGAGAAGATATCTTAAGAAAAGTCATACCATTTCTACCAAAAAGACTTTTAAGCACCCTTGGACAAGGTATCGTGACCGTTTCTCCAATCTCTGCACGATCCCAGCATGATATGTTATCCCAGAATCCTTTGCATCCTGTAAAGCAAAACCACAAAGAACAAAACATGAAATATCTGCGGTTCTAATTAACCTGCATTTTATACATATGTAGGAATTACTCATTTTTATGATACCGAAGTTTTCTTCTGAAGTCAGACAAATAAACCCATTATTACAAATTCATACATTTCTTATTTTCTAGACTAGTTGAGTTCCTTTTTATTGGTTAAAGGCAGTAGCACAAAAGAGGCAAGGACACAAACACACTATCACTCCACATAAAGAAAAGTTGCTCTTTTCAAGGCGATACAATATGTAATTATTGCTCTACACACAGCCAGATAATGTTCCACCTTTAAAGGAAAGCGTTTTACAGAAACTGTTTAAGTAGCACGTTTGCAGTTATTTTAATTCTGCACTCAACTAGCCTCTGAGATGGCAGAGAGAAGTTAACATAAACAAGACGGGATATTTTTGTCTTCACTTTCTTTAATGACTGTAGTCTCACATCTCAAGAGTGAGAGGGGCCATCTAAGAGTACTGCAGTGCGTGTTCATCAGCGAGGACTCAGAAAATCTCAGAACTGAATTAAAAACGCTTCTCTTGAATTCCATTTATGACTGATTATTCTCATCATAAATGCGTGCGTGAATGTGCTACGGGCAAACAATCAGCCACGCTGTTGTTAACATTCTTGTTGGGGTTAATACAGTGCATGTGGGGTGAAACTGTGATTCCGCAAACAGAGAGATAAAGAAACATCAGTATGCAAAATGTTCTAAATCATGAGACTAAGGTAGAGCAATGAGGCGCTGCACTGAAACTTTAGTTTCCGATTGCAAATTATTTTTCTCAGTCTTTTTTTTTGTGTTAATTTATTATATCCAACTGTGGTGTGAAACTGGAGAAAGAATAAAGCCTGTCTTATCTTTGACACTGTGAAAGGAGTCCAGCGCCCTATCTACTGTATGGGGTACAGTCGCTTTCTCACTGGCTATGTGCTTATGGAAATGTGGCTAGGTTCTTTTGAATGCCAGACAGCGTGGCTCAGCTTGGCATTTTGATAGTGCTTGTGAAGAGCATCTGTTAAACGGCCATCTTAGAGTCCTTGTTTGTTTGCATATTGCCCGTTTGTTTTAGTTCTGTTTATCTCGGACGCACAGTTTTGCATTAGCCGCATCTTATTAGCATACTGACAGTGGCAAACACGAAGATGGCATTCCAACCTGGGGGGGGGTACACTTCGCTACGAGAAAATGTGCAGGCCCAGCACAGTGAAGGAGAGGGTGCAGCGGAACCAGCATGGAATTGTGGGAAAGAACAGGGCTCATCACCCCAAGGTTACTTATCCCGAATTGTCTCCTGTCCAGCTGTATAAATGCATAACGCAAAAATTGCCAGCCATACAAGTCTTTCTGGATAAGAGCATCTGCTAAGAGAATATGATGTTATGCGGGAGCACACAGGCTTCTGTTATGTTTTTCGAGTGCCAATATAGTGACATATTCACCCTGAAACCACTTAGGTGATGAGGTGGATTGAAGTCATTTTGGAGGTGGGGACATAACTGACATGAAGGCAAACACCACTTACAGCGGACCGTGCAGAGTCAAGAGGTATATGTAAATGCTCTGTAACACGAAACGTCCTTTTGCTCTCTCCAAATAACACCGTGAACATGACTGATATGCTAGAACTAAATTTCTTAATCGTGTTGAAACACTTGCTCCCATAAAGAGGAGAGCCGGGAGCTGGGGGAGCCATCTCTGGTGCTGAACGCTTCAGATGCGGTGGGGACCGGATGCGGCAGTCGCTGGGGGAGCCGTCTCCGGTGCTGAACGCTTCAGACGCGGTGGGGACCGGGTGCGGCAGTCGCTGGGGGAGCCGTCTCCGGTGCTGAACGCTTCAGACGCGGTGGGGACCGGGTGCGGCAGTCGCTGGGGGAGCCGTCTCCGGTGCTGAACGCTTCAGACGCGGTGGGGACCGGGTGCGGCAGTCGTTCGTCTTCCTCCAACGAAGCTGCTGCTGCCATTCCCATCCACTGACATCTCCCCCGTCCCCTACACCAGATAAAAACGATCGCTGACTCCGAGGGCAGCCACGCGCGTGCGGCGAATCCGAATGGAGCTCTCTCTGAGGCGTCCGGCCGCAGTGTGGGGAGAATCGAAAGGCAGCAGACTGCCGGGTTGAAAAGGTGACGTCCCACCCTGCTCCATTGAGGCAGAGCAGGAAGTGAGCGCCCTTAAATCTGAGCTCGCAGCCTCCTTGGGTGAGTCTGGTCTCCTCCGGTAGTGGAGGCCAGTATTTGTGGAACTAGATCTGCAAGTGAACCCCGAACCGGTGGTCTCACTGCAGAGCTCAATTCCAATGGCCAATGTTGTTACCAAGGCAATTTGCCCCCAGCTCAACTGGTAATGACGCTGGCCATTAGAATTTAGCCGAGCGACGAGAACATCGGTTAAAATCTCGCTCACGGAGGCGCGGACCTTGTTCACATTCCTTACCTTTGCCGACATGGGTTTAGGGAGGGTCCCATGCAGGTCCACGAGCCTGTCCCTTGTACACACACAAAAACCGAATCACGAATATCGATTGTGAGAAAACATAAGCACAGGTCGTCATGACACCAAAAGAAAGATGATGTTTTTGGGCAAGCAGTTAATCAACTACGGGAGCGTGTGCTTCCACCCAGAGATGCACATGAGTGATGGCTCCACTGATACTCAAATGGAACAGTTGTGTGGTAAAAGGGGGCTCTTGAGCAGAACGAGGTGAGAATTCACACCTCGGAGTTCGCGACAAAATCCCAGCGAAGGCTGCAGATTTCCGTACGTAAGCATGACCTCTGAGGCCGGGTTTATTTTAATCTCAGGCTCTTTCTCCACACAGTGAGCCATACGTACGAATATGCCCAAAATGTACATTCACCCCAGTTCTGTGTCAGGTCTGGTATTCATGCTTAATGACTGCTGTGCTAAATTCAACACTTTATCTAGAGGCTTTAACTGTTCTCTTTAGCGCTAATCCCCTTGGCTCTGTTTCCTACAGCTAACTCAAATCTGTAAAAGTGCTGAACATCTTAGGTGCAGGGAGTGGGCAGACAGCTGTTAGGATGGTCTAACTCCTCTGCACATGATTATGCTTTCTGTTCCAGCGCGCACAAATCATATTTGCACATTGATTTTTTTTTTCCCTTTTATTCCCAATATCTACCTGCACCAATTTATATTTACAAGATTGGTTCCGCAGAGCTGTCTAACTTTGCTCCTCTGTGCAGACTGCCACTCTTAATCTAAACAATAGTGCCGAGATCAAAAGATGGAAATTCCATCTTCCTATTGAATATCTTCAAAGGAAAACCTACGATATGAGAAGATTAAAGATTACATAAACACTCTGTATTCATGCAATACGCATACACGTATGTATTCTTTATATATAGAACAACAGGGACTGTCTGTCCCTATTATATTGTATGCTGCAAGAGCAACCTTGGAGGGTCATTCAATGTTATAAACCTCTTTTCAAAGGCCCTGAAAAAGCAGAGAAAAATAATTGGAGAATGTAGTGCTGTTCTGTGAATTGCTCAAACCGTTACACAATGATATTATATGGAAGCAGCTTTTTGTTGCTAAAACTGAATGAAATATTGACCACCATGTTAAAAACACCCTTTTCTTCTAAGAAAAAAAAAACCACAATCAATACATAAATAACTTCAGCGGCATCTTTGACTTTTTAAAGACTTTGAAAGGAGCAATCAAATAACCTACAAGCAAAGCGATTCATTAAACGACCTTCAAAACCAATCAGCACTTCCTTGTATTTTACAACAATTTCTATAAATCCCAATGCAATTATCAAGATAATGATCTAAACTCTTCCCTAAATGGCATCAATCTCCCTGAACTATCGGAGTCAAGCCGGCTGGTCAGTAATGCCTTTCACACGTAAGGAAGAGCGTGTTAAAGCCATGCCTACTGAAAATGACTTCATCTTCCTTAAGGGACACACTGTTGGTGTGAACTCTGCCCCTTTCTTTCACGGCCCTTCAAATGCCTTCAAAATAAGAGATCTTTCAGTCTCCTTAAGTACATATTGGCGTATTGATAACAGAAAAGGCCTCATTACATCGTTTGGTCCATACGGTGAGTTTAGGTCATGGTCACATGCCTTTGTCTGTTGTGAGGGAACCTCTGATTGGTCCCTTGTCTTCAAACCTGGTGATATTCTGTATGTCATAAACAACCGCTAGACTCTTTGCAAAGAAAGCCAGCATACTCTGTTTTATTTAGCCTGTATAAAAGAAACATAGTTATGCTATATAGTACCATATAGCTAAACATATCTATTGAGAATGAGTACATTACTGAATTCCTATGTGTGGTGTAATAAAATTAATGAGTAGTTATGCATTACAGACATTCCTTTGGCTAGAGATGATACACACTTGAGAAGATTTTAAGATGTTACTGCAATATTTATTTTTTTCTCCCTGCTATGACCTCAATTTCACAAAAAAGGACCTCTTAATACTGAAATATCCCCCCTCACAAAAACCCCCCAAACAAAACAAAAAACTATCAAATAAATAAAATGAAACTGAATAATGATCAACAACTTCAATCTCTTGAAAGCAGCCCTGTTTATGGAGAAAGGAATTATTCATTCTCAGGGTCTATGAAGAAGAACAAACATCTTATAACTGCATAAAATCATATTAAAATATTTACTGCCAGCATATACTTCAAGAGGCAAGCCAGGGGAGAGATTAAATGTGTATCCGTAAAAGGATGCCAGTCTAAGAGAATTATCCCCTATGTGATATAGCAGAAAAAAACCTATGCATTGTGCATTGATGTCATCTGTTGATGAGTTCACAACCAACATGACAGCTTTTCTCACCTTGGCATTTGAATTTTTGCTGTCTAAAAATGTTCAGTTTTCATATAAAATAAAATGATACAGTAGAATTTAAAAACAGTATAGAATCATGTACACATTTGACATGGACAAGTAAAAAGAGACTCTTTATCCTTCTCTCAAGCTGGATGCCTATCAGAAAGCACTTCCTAAACTGTTTAAGAATCCTTAGACAGTTTGAATTTAGAGAGCCCATTTATACATTTCTTTAAATGAATTTTGGATACATTGCTCGGGGCAAAATTTCACAAAAATTGAATGTAATCAGTAGCCATGATAACAGGACTCGCTGTTGAACGGTTTTCAGGATATGTGAATTATGCATGATTCATAAAAATCAAGTTGAAAGTTAATATTTGATGGTACGTTTAATTGGAACTTAACGCGACGCGGCACGGCGATGTTGCATTAAATCAAAATCATTTGGAAGCAAAACGATGCACATCTGCACTGGGGAAATTAGGGAAGATTAAAGGACACGGCCGGAGAACAAATTGTGTTGATAGAAACATGATGAAAGTCGTTGCAAGCTTGCGAACGTGGAAGACAATTGGACATAACAGTGATGTGTCTGTGATTTAAGGACAACATACTTTCCAGATTCATGAAGAATTCATGAAAAGATAAATCAGCAATTTAAGGGGGGAAAAAAAGCAGACCTAAGAATTTTGAGTATACTCATATGCTCTTTCAGTTTTGTTTGACATACGTTTCTTTCCAGGATACCTGTTACACTGGAAAGGACAAAGTGATCCTTACTGCTGTCCCTGAACGATATTCAAGAATCTTCCGTGCTCACCTGAAACACTACCACCTGAAGCACTTTCTTATGTCTTAATCTACGTTTTCCCCAAAAATTCAAATCATTGCATTGGGTTCATGCGCTTGTAGAGTCCTTAATGGCTATTTGTTTGTGTTGTACTCTGCCTCGCTTGCAAGTCGCTTCAGATAAAAGTGTCTGCCAAATGAATAAATGTAACTGACATTGCAGAATTACACTTTGTCATGTATCTTGTTTCACACCTTGGTGACCTCTCCTTACCCGATCTTATCTTAACTAAATCCACATTTTCCCCAC
The DNA here is from genome assembly GCF_013368585.1 of Megalops cyprinoides. NCBI lineage: Eukaryota > Metazoa > Chordata > Actinopteri > Elopiformes > Megalopidae > Megalops > Megalops cyprinoides. The sequence goes on from NC_050606.1 coordinate 4,874,850, forward strand.
TTAAAGACACATTATACAATACCTAAAAATGGTATTGACATAGGAGTTTTTTGGTTAAAAAAAAAAAGAAAAGAAAGAAACGTTATGTTCTGACCTTTGGAATCCGACTGTTCTTGCTTCTTAAGCCTGGTGTAACAGTCTTCTTCGTCCCTCTGAAGCTCCAAAAGGAAATTGCACGTAGGATGTCTTCCGTTCACCTGAGGGTACAGCCGAAGAACAACAAACCAGTCTTTCAGATTATGGTGTATCACATAAAAAGGCTCAGAATGGTTACAAACATATTAAATATGAATTCCTCTTTTCATTCTTTCTACTTATTTATAAGATGTCCTTTTTTGTTGTTGTTGGTTTAGTGATCTGTTCAAGATATCACTAACAACAACGCATTAATGTACAAGGCGTGTATATTATCTGATTTATCTGCTAGAGATGCCGAAACAAAATCTGGTGAAAATATGAATAAATAACCATCTTCAAAGATATCTTATCTAAACAGTAAATATCTTCTCCATTGATATTCATTGATGATACAGTGACTGAAATGAGATAAGGAGCTTCAGTATTGCTGAAAAATTCAGACAGAAAAAAGCTTGAAAAATTAAATAAGGAATTAAAGAAGATACAACCCACTTTTGGTACATTCTGATATGTTAGTGACTGTACATTTCCCAAAAAGCTGTGGAGGGCACCAATCATCTGTCTTTGTCTGACAGGCATGTATTGATACTATTGGTGTTCTGTGCATGATGTCATAGTACAAGCCACCACCTCAGAGGATGTTGTACTGAAAACAACATCTCGTCAGTTGTCAGTACATTTTGTAAGAGCTGACTCAGGAACTCACAGTGGCTTCTTTGCTGCTCTAGGACTTCTCAATATGGGTTTTGGGCTGCATAAATGGGTACATGACAACAACCTCCATTGCTTCTTTTGGCTGTTTTTCAGCTAATGCCACAGTTGTCATAGACGAAAGGCTACATTATGTGTAACCCATGAATCTAAACAAAAATTTATGGCCACCTTAGAAAGAAATTTGAACTCTTCAGGCCCCATCTAGTGTTAGAACACTGAAATCTGAGCATTTTATGCAGTATTCTGTGCTGTTATTTTTCCACTTTAACACCAGTTATTGAAATTGTTGTAGCACTTATTCTGTATTCAGTATAGCAGCTGTCTGGCACCAGAAGTGCACTGACAGCATACATAAGCACTGCTTTTGTGTGGTCTTATTATATATTATACACTTACACATCTTTGCTTTGTGAGTAGGTCTGGGTAAGAGCATCTGAAGCCAAGAAACTTCACATAATGGTGAAGAGCAGCTTGTGTGTTTCCAGGTAGCACTGAGTATTGTTGAGTGTGCAGGCAGGCACAAAGCATCTAAACCATACAGTGTTAAAAACCATCTATTGTTAAAAAAAAAAAAAAAAAAATCAGTGCTTGAGGATCACTGTGACAAGAAGGCACCACACTAAGCTAACTGATGTAAGGACTGGCTTGGGGACCACTTCCTGTTCTGGCCTCAGGGTTTTGCCCTGACAAACATGTGTATTTATTCAATACGCAGGACAAGGTCAAATAATTACACAGAAAAAAAAAAGAAAGAAATGCAAGACAACAATGGGATCAGTGTCTTTTCCACCCACAGAGAAGCACAGGGCAGTGTGCCATCTGTTTTGCATTGGTGCTCTGTTCTGTGTGTTTACACTACCCGTTTTGTTTGGTGTGTTCTTAATTTGTGCTCTCGTACAATAATAGAGTGTATTTACTCTGAGTCAGGTACGGTTTTGCCAAAAACGACAGTGATTACCCCTGCTCTGGTCTGAGGTGCCCTCTGTAATACAAGCGCTCCCTGACTCACTGTTGCTTCCAGCGTGTTTTTAATGAGAGTGAAGACGGCCAGAAATGAAGAGTTGATTTCCATCCCTGGATGCGGCCATTTCTGAAATATCTCCGTTTGATTTAAGATCTGGGTTTTCACCTCAAGGCAACTAATTCACCGAATCAATGCTGGTTATGCTGTTAGTAAAGTGCTTGTGGATTCGCTGGTGTACGAATTTGAGCTAATTTGTTCACAGCACTGCACACAAAGTGATTTGTTTAAAGGCTAAACAGCTTTGGTGCTTCTGCTTTTGAGGGGGAATATCAAGGCACTTGCTCAAACAATTTACTCCTCTCTTGCTTATATATATATATATATAGATATAAGGTCAGGCTCTCTTGGCAAATATATACATATACACATATATACGTGCACACACACATATAATTATATACGAACATTGCCTTCCGTGTGATCTAGTCCATATGCATATACCAGAATAACTGCTGTGACCAAGTCAATTTAAAGCCTGAAAAAAAAATTTAAAGCCTGAAATTAGTTTTAAGAGAGCAAAACAATGTCCCCATATCCCAGACCGTATGCATACAAATGAGCACCATATTCCTGAGATCTGCAAACTCAATTCAGCTTGACAGACCAATATCAACTTTTTTTTTTTTTTAAACCAACCCTGTCTGAAAACACAGCCCAGCTGTATATCCAAAAACAAGATTTTTTTTTTTTTTTTTAAACTTTGCCTGCAAAAAGTGTATGGCAATATGTAAATTGCAAACTGTTTGTTGTGTCTTAAAACTATAGAATGTACATTTACATTTTACATTTATTTATTTAGCAGATGCTTTTATCCAAAGCGACGTACAAAAGTGCATACAGTAACTATAGCGACAGTATGGGGACAGGATGTGTACAGTTCCACAATGAGACAGTTTTCAGCTGAGAGCAAGGTCTGTTTGAGGACACAGTACTATCCAATTTGTACAACTACAGGGTGTATATATATAAATATTAGTGCTATATTGTTTATAATAATTGGCTCACAGTATTTTGAATAGCAGTGAGACTCTTAGCCCTTACTGAATAAGGCCTTTGTGAAAGATGTGTGAAATGGGTGGAGCTATCATTTACTATAAATGAAGTCTTTTGATTGGCTCATATGTAGTGCAAATAGATCCAGTCATTGGTGAAACATCCCTTTCCCAAAACTAACAGTGTACCACACGTGGCTCTGCCATTTAGTTGATTTTTCTGTATTTTTGTTTTTAAACTTGAAATTTTGAAAGGCGTGGTTTGTCAAAAGCATTTCATCAATTCACCTGACTGTCTTTTGTTGTGGAATGAAAAATTAAATTATGATTAATTAAACATTCCGCATGGGACACCTCTCTCTAACCTTCACAGATTGTTTTTGGCAAGGGCTATAGGAGGAAAAGCTCTGGCCAGAACACAGCGCTGTGGATTTGACACTACAGAGGGGCTTGTGAAGCTTGAGTGAAGACTTTTTTTGGGTTTGATGAGAGTTCATACCCACACTTTCTACTTTTGTCATGAATACAAAACAAAGTGAGTTCTTTCTGGCTCGATATCACGTCGTTGTCAGTGGTCAAAAAATACATGGACAGGAAAGATAAACTAGGCTGGGGAACTTGTCATCTGTCAATGAAGTATTTCTCATAGCTCATGATTCAGCGGAACTTTGTTTTATTTTGGGGCTTCCCGTACCAGTCTGTGGTAGGTTTGGTTCCAAACAAAATTCACTGCACACCCGCCTCCAACACACACACACACACACACACACACACACACAAATCTCCTCCACACTCTAAAATTGTTACAGTGAAGTAGAAATTACTCTTACTCAAAGGTAGTCACAATACAATTACAATACATTACAATAAAAACATTGGCAGATTTACAAATGACAATAATCACATCCACATCAATCAGTGGTTACAAAAATATACACATTTAAAAGTATAACAATCATATTCCAGGCTGTTCTGATTGCAAATGTGTTGCTTAATTTTCTCTCATTAGCGGAAGGTTAATTTATGCCTTTGGCAAATCAAATGCAAAATAGCTAGTTTAGTGTACTCTTGCCAGGAGTCAATAGTTCAGTATTCCTGGTGAGAAAAGTGTTGCTACCCAAAGAGAATGTTGTTTAAAATCAGTGTATGCATGTGTAAACCCAGTTTTTATTCAGAGCCAGCTCTTGAATTCCACTTCAAACTCCTATAGATTTTTAACCATTTTCCACCAACCATAATATTGACAATAATATAGAATGACACAGGTTGAGTGAAACTAAAGATTAACACGTGTGTATGTAGTAAATAAGCCAACATTGGAGGGGTCATATGGGGGAAAGACCAGGAAAGCCTCAGATCGCTCCACTGGTAAGCACTGCGTGACACCTGACATTGCTTCACATTCATTAACGTTTCATTAGTGTGCCATTAAGTGTTCACAGAGGCTCAGTATGAGGCTGTATACTGTACGTCATTTTTGTCATTAATGTCAAATGACACTGGTGTCAGTTTACAATGACCATTGTGTTGATTTGGTATGACACACTCATTTACATAAAATGATGCTATCATTGTGACAGCATTTAACATTTAACATCCACCATTTTCTAAATCAAGGAACACAGGTGTCTGGGATAGAACGAGGGATATATTCTCAAATCAAGCCTGAATCTGTGGCTTCAGGACATTGGATCATTACTTGGTTAACCCACAAATGCACAAGCTCACTCAGTGGTCAGGGCAACAGCTAAACTGAGGTCACATTGTTCAACACACTGCATGAAATGCGGCCAAGAGTTCTTGATTTCTGCCCAACATTCAGTTTTCACTGATGTGGATGGTAAAAAACATAATTCCTTCACTCAAGGTGCAGCAACACAGCCTTAGCAACACCACTGTTTGGCTAAGGAAGTTGATCCCCAGAGTATGTCTGCGGTGAAATTTCTCGGCATTTGAACAGCGATTACATAGGTGTTGCAGGAGAGATGAGTTTTGAAATTACCATCCATAACAACTACACTTTGATTCATGGGAATTGGGAAAGCACAGTTAAAAACAAAGATCTGAATTCAATCGATATTTGCCCTAAGGTGATACTACTTTTCTTCACAAAAAAATAGCTGGGCAAATTCAGTCACCTCCAAAGCGAATGAATGAAATATTGTTGAAAAAATAACTCTTTGTTAGGATTTACTCTAGTGCTCTGTAGAAATTCTCTGTCCTCCTGGTACACAATGCTACTGGTCCAGTACAGAGCACAGGTTTTGCATGGCTTTTAGCAAAGGAGATTAAATCAGGGTAAAACTGTTGATGGCAGTAGCTCTGTCATAATAAATAATAACATGCACATTCCTAAATTGCTGGTAGGTGCAGACATCTACTGTAACAAAACTAAAAAAATGGAGTCCATACACTACTCCAATGCCATCAAGTGGTGTTATTTGTACACAGAGGTGATGTGGACAATGTTTTGACCCCTGGTGTCCTGATAAAGATCCCTGGGGTTTGAAACATTGCATGCAAATAATACCACTAGGGAGCATTAATCATGTGCTGACAGTTCATTTTTTTCAGTAACCGTCATGGTATAATTTAGAGGGAGTATGGGTACTCTGTCTGTGGAGTTAATGCATATACGCTTAACATGAAAGGTCAGATATAAAATTGTAATTTATGCTGATCATATTAATTTTCTCCACAGGAACCACAGTACTGTTCACCTATCTTTGCCTTTGATCATAAGTGATTGCCTATATTGCCTTTGGTTAATGGCAACTCAAAGATCAGAATTCACACTAAAGAAAAGAATTCATCTTATACCATTCTCATTGTGTTTCAGACCAATAAAGTGGAAAGTTATATCTTATTCTCATGCATTTAAAATCACACTCAGTCCTGGTATTCTCAAGTATTCATATTTCTTCATAGCCTACTCAACATGAAGAGACAACTCTAAAGCACTAGCCCACTTTGTTTGGAGAGGGGATTACTCTGTAATGTACTACAGGAACAACTTCTGATTCGGGGACTGACATTTTTCATCATAAGCTTATCGTATGTTAGTTTTTATGAATATGTAATGGTCTGAAAAAAAATTAAACTGGAATTCCTTCTTTTGATGTGTCAAATATAGTGAACAAATATATTTTTCGCATTTGAGGACAGGCGTTATTTCATATCATGTAGGTTTTGCTTATATGATGGCGGAAAAGCATGACAAAGGCTAAACAGAGGAGCAAAACATATCCATCTATGCATTTTCCTTCAACAGCTGAGACAAATTACTGTGACCTCTATCCAAGAGTACTGCTGTTATCTCAGTTTCCACAACGCTGAAGCATAATGCAAGTATGAGTAAAATGAACAGATAAGCACACTATACAGCAAAGTAAATGTCCGAGGTGTCGCGCTTGCAGAAGATTCCTTTTAGTGTGGCAAAATGCTTTTGACTGCAGCATGTCATGGTCAAAAGTTCCATAACTTTATCTTCCATCATATTTCTTTTTATGTTTCTCGCATACACCTCCAGTGTCTTTAACTGCAGATTATTGATGATATTTCCAGAAGCAAAAGAGAAAGTGTGTCTGGATACATTTGTGTGGTGTCACTTAGGAAAGGAGAAAAGAAAAGAGCGTGAATTATGTGCCAAAAGAAAAGCAGGATTTTTTAAAGGGGTGCCATCCCTGCCCAGGCTTCTGTATGACAATATTAATCAATCTGTTCCAATTAAGATACAAAAGAGAATATTTCCCCAGTTCATATTTTCATGAGAGACGAGCACACGGTGTCCCTCATACAGGTCATTTACAGAGGATTAACAGGGCTCATGTGATAGCATCTCACGCTAATCTTAATTGATTGGATTTTAAAGTATTTAACATTCTTGGCCATTTGCACAGAACATAATCTCCATTCTTTTTTGTAAATATGTACAAATTAGAATGTCCAGGCGTATTCTTCAGGTTGTCACGGAAACGACACTGTGTATCCGCCTCAATCTTTCTGGCTCAAGGCCTGGCACAGTAGACCCACTGTCTGACTGCTCCTGCACACAATTAGTGCAACAAGCCGCCTCCATACATTTTTAATTACATACAAGTCATTGTGCTTTAGAAGCGTGCATCACCCTGGGGATGCTGCAGCCGTTTAAAGCGCAACCACCCCTGTGTGAGACCTTTCTAGGTGGCTACCTCCCTGCATCCACATGGGAGAGGGTTGCCACTCAGCTGGAGTCATGACTGAAATGTGAAATGCACTGTGCTGCCCAGGTATCCTTAAAGTGGAAAAATTACACTCTGAAGGCCATAAAGGTCAACTAATCCTCACACTTGCTGTGTATGTGGTGTCACTGTAGTTTACAGCCATTTGCAGCTATAACTATTTTAATTGGTCTGCTAATTGCCTATCCATAGATAATTAGAAAATAACTGCCATATTCTTCATTCTTAAACAGTAACTAAGAGAACAGTGGGCATATAAAGTAAAAAACAAATATACAAGAAATTAAAATAGTATTGTACATTATATTAAAATGCATTGCGTCTATACTGAAGGTGAAAAGTGCAATGGCTGATAAAAGTTGGGTAGCTACCTAACTATAGCTGCATGGCTATATAACCAATCCACTTGCAAGATGCTAAAACTATGTCCTCTGCCTGAGGAATATTTGGTGGGACGTTCAGTGCTTACTCTCATGCTCAGTGTTTTTGGAATCTAATGAGTAGCAGAGTTCACCATGGCTATGTTTATATGATTATTAGTATTCTGTGGACGGTGAATATTCAGTGGAATATTCTGTTGATAGCCTGTCTAATATGAATAATAGTCATGTAAACATCACATTCACAAACACTTTGTGTATTCATACTGATAAACTGAAAGTGCATGCCTTGCCTCACTGATCACTCTCCAAAATTAAGTATCTCCAGATAATTATTGTACAACAAACTGGTGAGTAAAAAATATGTCACATTAAAACATTTCAGAACACAGCAGTAGTTAAAAGCAGATACTTCTGAATGGGGACAGCGATGGGTGCTATCCCTATGTGCAAATCATGCCTGTATTGTCTTCTGGATACCTGTCATCTTGTCATCAGCAATTCTTCATGGTGCAAGTGTGTGAGATTGATGTATACCAGCACAGAGAAAACTGCACCTTTCAGCTGAGCTAGAGCTTCTAGGAATGCAGGAGTCACCCAGGGAAAGTGAAGAGTGGCTTTACATTAATTTGAATTTGCTGAGTTACAGTTTTTATTCCAGATTTATTCATCCTCTAAGGTGTTTGTCACCTCCAGATTATCTGTGTTGAAGGGAGGAGAGCTGTGCCACAGTTGAAAAGCATGTATAATCTTCAAAATGGAATTTTAGCTGTTTACACTTTTAATAGAAAAACTACATTTAACATTTGATAGCAAAAACTTAAATACTGCTCTCCACAAAGAAAAGAAATCTACTTAAATGTCACGTGTAACTGCATTTTTTTTTTTAATTTTGATACACTAAAAACAAAAAAGTGGGTATAATTACTTTGCAGATGTAAATCCATAGTTTGGTTGCATTGCAACGACATAATAGGAATGTCTATGGAGTGGGGGAGTAAAGCAGTGTCCCGAGGCACAGAATTAAACAAACTGCCCCCGACAAACAAGAGACGAGCAAACTAACGGCAACCGCAAGGAGCCACGCAGGGACAGAGCAGAGGGGCTGAGGAGACCGGGTCTGCCCGTGCGGGGAGCGGGCGGCGCAGATATGGAGAGGGAGCCATAAAATTAAACATTGCTCGACCTAGACGGTAACCTCGTATAAATATCGCTTCGTGTGTTTACAGTCAAGCACATGTTAACACTAAATTAACGAAGACACGTTGTAGGGGAGGGAGGGAGGTGGGAATAAGCGGCTATTTTTGTTCTCAGCTTCGCCCCCCTCGAATGCTGCGCGCGCGTGCAGGCGCGCATGCACGTACACAGCCCCGCGAACGGAACGGACCGACAGCCTGCGCCTCTCTCCGTGAAAGTCACATCTGGACCCCGAAGAAAAAAAACATCTCTCCCCAGTCTTCTCCTACACTGAAGTGTAGGAGGTTTGTCATTTAGGCTTGGGGGGGTCTCTGATCGTGCCTAATTTCTGCCCAGAGGACCCACAGTAACACCTGCAGTATTGCCAGAGTAAGCCCCTACCCAGCACTGACCGCGTTTAAAGAGAGGTGAGCACCACATTTGAAAGAGGTGAACTTCTGTGATCCCATGCAGTGAGTCTCCAACTTCACAGCAGAGTAAGGGAAAAGGTTTTGCACAATTAGGCACATATCGTTGACTCACAAGAAAATAGCGTGGGATTTATGAGTGAGTTTAAACAATCAATTTTTACTCATTCAGTTCCACGACAGCAAATGCTACAACTGAAATTAATGGCACAAATATGTAGTGTGTCATTAATTGTGGACGGAATGTTTTACAGAACGTAGAATTCGTTGTTGTCGTGTTGTCTTTTGCTACGTATTTTTTAATGTTAATTAGTCTGCGTGATGCGAGAGATGCTTTCATATGCTTTCTAAGAAAAAAAAGCAGGATGTAATTTATCCCCAAGCATTAGTGGCAGATAAATGATAGCTCAATGGCAATATGACAAACTAGAAGCACCTGCTTGTATATAATCTTTTCAGTCTTTTCAACCAATGTTCTCACCGCTGGTTCTTATTAATCATTTTATAAATATTGCGCATCATAAAAAATGACATAAGGAGGTGAGGCAAAGCCTGAATTGGATTGCTACTGACATAAAATCGTACTTACATACGATGTACACGAAAATGCGAGGAAAACAAGTAAATGCAAACTTCTCATTTTTGTCCAAATAGCTCCCAAACGGAATCGACGATCAACTTATCAACTTTCCAAAGTGCGAGTAATCCTCTCAGAATTCATCAGGTTCGACTTCGTGCACCTTCAAAAAAATAAACTCCTGGTTAGAAAAAAAATAGAAAATGAACAAAAATCCAAATAATGTCCTTGATTCACAATTCCAGAGCTTCAGTGTAAAGCTGTCAAGGAAAAAAAAAGACAGTCACTGTATTAAACTGCACTGCTCAGTAATATGCTCATTCCGCGAGTCAGTTCGGCGGACTATGGGGTGTTTGCTGCCGTGACAGTGATCAAATATGTTACTTCAGACATGAAAAAAATGGAAAAAAAATCACTGAGCTGAGTTCTAGAAGCAGCGATCCACAACTTCCCCGCAGACGTTTTAACTCTACACTGACAGCCTCAAAAGCTCCAGGTACATTGAGCAACGCGCTCTGGGAGACGCTGAGAATCTCTACAGGCGAAAGGCGAATTGATAAATTATGTCAGTCTAAAACGAAAACACATAAGTCATCTGACAAACTATCACTATTTTTGTTAGTTTTATTATGCATCTCATTTTCCTTGGAACTCGTTACGTCGAATTAGATAAGGTTCGCGTGGTCTGTGTTATTCTGTTATTCCCAACCGAAAGTGTAGGCTACTCGCGGACTTTATAAATGAAGATGTTGATGCACTTAGACGCTGGAATTGCTCCTAGAATATGACTGTCTTAAGGAAAGAAAGCGCAGTGTGGCATGGAGTTGAACGCGGAGTACATATCCTTTTTAGGTCCAAAGATTAAAAACCTATCTTTTTATCTTTCGAAGAGGTTACGTGCGAAAGCGTTCGTTGCATCAAATAAGGCAACAGCGGGGACGCAATTCTAATTTGCGTTGCGCGCTATCGGTAGATATCTCGTATCGTGTAAATGGAATATCAGGCGAGCTGGATGGGGACCAGCGAAGTGGCCAATGCAAATAGCTGACCTTTTAATATGATGGTAACGGAGAAAATGCACTGACAACCAGCAGCCTGAAGCAAGAAAACAAGGAGAAAATCAGAATGTGTTTAGCGACCATACTTGGAGACATGCTTTGTAAAGCACGCAGACGAAAAGAAAAGAATTAGACAGAAGAATAGAATCATCAACATTTATGTTCCGACAGAGACAGCTGAATTCTTCATGTTTATTTCATGTCACAGAGCAGTGTCGTCATGGACTTACGTTAGTCCAGGACTATACTTCATTTATTTCACACATTGTGACAATGCCCTTGTTCAAATGCATGCACTAGTCAAAAATCATGTTACAATATGTGAAAAAGTATTATTTGGTTGTAGTAATAGTAGTATAGTAGTAGTAATAATAGTAGTAGTAAATGTAGTAATAAAAGAATAGCAAACATACAAATTTACTGACTTATATTGACAGCAGGTCTAAACTTATATTAATATTTATTTCACTCATTTCCACAGTTTTATGTGCATCTCAGAACTGAATGTCAGCAGCACATTTCTAAATAAACATTGTCCAGACCAGAATGCATTAATTGTACAACATGCAAATGAGCAGCTATTAAGGCAGATGTTAATGTTAAAGGCATTTAGCAGGAGGTTTCTGTTGGCCACAGAGCTTATCAGTGTATCATCTTTCCTCAAAGTCGTCCAGCTTGGAGACTCAGCTTGGTGTGGCACCGAGAGACAGGAATGTAGCAAAATTGCCGCGGAGGGTGTGTGTGTGAGAGAGAGAGAGAGAGAGAGAGCTCAGTTTTCCCAGGAGCCAGTGGGGTTTTCAGACACACATCAGCGTTAGCGTGCCAGAAAAGTGAAGCTGCGCAGACATGGCACGACTGTCCAAGACCAGCTCACTCTAAAGAGGGATTGCTACCCACAAACCCCCCCCCCTCCCTCCCCCACGTTCCCAAATCTCAGGATCTGCTGCCATGTCCATCTCGTACTGAGGCCTCATTTGCTCGCTATCTTGTGTACACTTGTCATGCAATAAACGTATCAGAGCATCATTGCCTGTCAGATGAGCACACTGTGAGCTCGTCGTAAAGCCGTCTGTGCTAGGCATGTAGTCCTATTCCCCGACATTATTATGCACTGATTCATGCTAAGCGTGTCTTGGATCATTTGCGTGAGTGTAATATTTTTGAGATGCAAATGGGAGACAGGCGAGCAAATGAACACCCGGGTGGGGTGGAGTGGAGTGGAGTAGAGTGGAGTGGGTGGGATCGGCAGGGGAGGCAGCCTTCTCTGATCCCTCTATTTAATGCAAATCCATTGAGAGGTTTAGATCTACTGAATAGCACTTTCCTCCTTATCCAGTTTCTGAGGAACAGCTGTGAAAACAGTGAAGGGGGGGGGAGAGAAGAGATCCACTACCTGTGAATAAAACGTATACTGCAACCAGAACAATTAGATATGTTTTTTTAATCACGTTAAAATTACATTATTGTTATCCAAAGCAAAATTACATAGGTTAACATTTTTTTATGCTGTCCATTTATACAGCTGGATATTTACTGAGGCAATTCTGGGTTAAGTATCTTGCCCAAGGGTACAGCAGCAGTGCCCCAGTGGAGAATCAAAGCTGCAACCTTTCGGTTATGAGCCCAGCTGCTTACCACTATGCTAGACTGCCAGCCCCTCACGTATGAAGATGATTTCAGAACTTTTTTTTAAGCAGCTGTGTTCTATAATTCACCGTGGAAGAAGTTTACGTAATTTCTGGGGGAAAACTTGTGTGTGATATTCATTTTGAAAGCCCAGGTGACATTTCCCAGTATCCTCAATTGACAGACTTCAAAGCACAATACCCGTAGAGACCCGCAGAAATGGGGCTGATCAATAAAGCATGAGGGGAACAGAAGCCCAGTTTTTAAGTGGCTGACTAAAACGTGCATCTTCAGAATTGCAAACCGCTGCTAGAAGATCCAGCTGACATTTCAGAGAAGCTTTCCTAAAAAAACCCTGTCTGCGGGTAGCCTGCTGACTTTGACCACTCACCTTGATGCGTACGTGTAGCAGTCTAGATAACCACACAATGGCAGCATACTGCCGTGGATCTTTAAACTCCAAATAAATGTGCCTTGAAAAGGGGCAAAGCAGCATCAAAAATGAGATGTAAAAATGGCAAGACTGGGACTTAGAACTGGCTGTACATGTGGGTCTGGAGTAAATAACTATACTGTCCCTTTGTAAAATGATATGTTAGCAAAGGAACTTTTGGAAAAATATTGTAAATGTTAGCATGTACAACTCCGCCTGCAGTACTGTTATCTATTATTTGCAGTGGTATACATTATAAAGTCATATTGATATATGCACAATTAATTGTAAAACCATGAATATTATTTAAATATAAATTTTGTCATTTACAGTATACAGCATATTTATGCATATAATAAATCATATTTCTTATATTACACATTTACTCCTGTTTCACACATTACAGGGTAACACTTGATTAAACATGATCATGTGTTTTGTTAAATAACTCATCTCAGACAAGAGAAAACTTGACCCATTTTAAGTCAATAATGTAGCTGAGAAATACACCTCTCTGGGGTAAAGTCAGCACAGCCAGGCACAGCTGAGCAGATTGAGGGGGAAGCACTCCCACTGTAACGTATGTGCTTATGACTGCGGGGCACGTTCTCTTCTTTAGTCTATATATTTGAAATATCCCAGCAAGCATCTCCACAGAGACAGAGTTTATTTTCTTTTGCCTTTCGCAGTATTCCGTTTCCATGTCAGACTCGATTTAGGAAAGTTTTTTTTTATTTTTTTTTTTTTATTTCCAGCAGATTTTAAGATTTTGCATTCAAAAAGTAGGTTTAGTAAATGTGGAGTTTAAGCAAACGTGTACATTGTAGTAAACGTTTTAGTAAACATGGAGGACGTGACACCCGTTGGCATCCTAAAGTGAGAATATCAGATAATCATTATCTGTTGTGCATATTCTTCACTTCATCAAGCTAATGTAATTTTAAATGATTATTGCATCACAGGACATGAATAGATTACAGTAGGCACATTGTACATAGTATAATGTTATTAAATGGCATGGGTTTTTAGACATTTCGTGTCGAAATGACCATATGCAAACTTCTTTCTTCCTTCTCCATATATGACTGAATGTTTGAGCTGTACTGTACAGTCTTTAGCAGCACTTCTAGTGAGCATTCCAAACAGATCTCATCAGACCTGACTATTTTAAGAATGTATCATTTTGCTGCACTCACTGCTGAGTGCTCACTGTTGATTCAAATGTAAATCTGCTAATACCGCCTTTATTGCGATACCAGCAAGATGGGTCTTATGACACACTGGGTGGAAATGCAATACAAAGACTTTAAAAAAAGGTAACCAGATTAAAAGGTAATTCACTACTAAGGTCTCACCATTCTCAGTAAACATGTCAGAGCAGCAATGACATAAAAGAATAAATTCTTAAGTTACTCTGAATTGCATGGGCCAAAAGACCTAAAAAGGATATCACAGTACTAGTACTAGTGCTGTGCCTTTTTCATGAACAATGTACCCCTTTCTGTAAACCAAAGGAACATAAGAGTATAAGAATATAATGGTATTAGAATAATATGAGTGTTGCATACTTTGTTGGTCTTATTACAGCAACTGTTGAACTCAAACATCTTTGTGAGGAGGAAAGAAATGTAAAACTAACATTTCTAAATCAAAATTAGGGACACAGCACAGTGCAGTAAGATTGGACCAGAGTCTGAGCGTTATGCATTATAGACCATTAATTATCTCAACTACAGCAGGATTGTGACATATAACATCCACAGTGCATACAGTGTTTGCACAGTGCATACAGGGCACAGAGCAAACAGTGACCTCTACTGGTGGGAGGAGCCTTTGCGCAACAATTCTAAAAGGTATTACATTACATTACATTACATTACATTACATGCATTCAGCAGGCACGCTTATCCAGAGCAACTTCCAGCACAACAGAAACAGAAGTGTATCCATTCAATTTAAAAGAGCAACAGTGTCAGACCAGGCTAACAACACTCCCAGGCCTGTGAGTGTGAGCATAACACTATTCAAGCCCTACCAAAAGTTAACTTTTGCAACCTGACGGAAGCACAGAAGTGCACTATGATACAGCAGTCGCTAGAATGCAGAATCCAAAATATATCACAACACTACACGTAAAATGGGTATGAAAAACGGGAGGTATCAGGTATTTGGGGGGGGGGGGGAGAGATTGCCTGACTACACATACAATTCTACCCATGTCCAATATCACTGACCCTCACATACTGATAATACAGTGCTTGCTTCGTCTTGGCAATGTAGTCTGAACCTCTGCATGATGAAAAATTTGTTTTTGGTACCTCCCATGCTATGCTGGTTGTTAGGTACCGAGAGGAGATGGCTGTTGCGCAAATTGCTTTCATCATGTCTTGTGATGTGTTTAGATAACACTGGGGGGTAAGGGCAAATATTTATTGAAATGGAATACATTCTTTACTCGTGCCTCTCTGATAGAGAAGGGAATACATTTACTTTGAATATCTATCACTCAAGATAAGAATATGATGTAAATTATTTGCCTATGACTATGTAAAAAAGGTGAAAAGTTTACAGCAGTTGATTGATAGATTTCAGTCTGTCATTCACTGGATTATACAGAACGTATACTTGCCTGGATGACATTTACTGCTGTAGCTTCTAACTTTATCTTGAGTCCAAACAAACAGATATTTTTAAATGGAAATAATCCAAATTGAGTTGTTTTAGTGCACAAGTGCTGGGCGCGGCCCATTTGCCAGGGGGATTTGAAAAACCAGAAATGCCAAAGCCACCTAGGGAAAAACTGGAGAGGCCATTCCTTGACCCTGTAGAATGGTGGGGCGTGAGATTCTTGGTTGGAGCGGAGAAAGCAGTAAAATTAGAAGGGAAAAAAGGCAAGAATAGAAACATATAAATGCAAGTAAATAAAAAATATCCATCGGCTGACCAGTTTAGAGAGTTAGGTGGCTGGCTGTGGGTTGTGGGTTGAGGCCTCCCATCCAGCCTGAAGCCCAGGCTCTGCATTTGCGTGTGACTGCGTGGTATTCTTCGGTAGTCATTTTCCTGTATTTGCATACAGTGGCATATACATCGCAAAGCCACCCAGATCCGAGGCGCCAGGGCTGTGAAATGACTCCTGTAACATGGCACAACGGAGGGGAAACTCCCCCCCGCCCCCCCACTTGGAGAGCAATGTTTATTTTGGACCTGGTTGCTATAGCCACATTGCTTGCTACGTGCACTTCTCCCATGCCACCGGGCCTCCTGGATATTTTATAATCAATGGAAAGAGCCTGGACTTTACTGCTCCTTATTATTACAGCAACCACTCCACGTCTGGGCTCCAGTGTCCAAAATGATCAAAACTCTCCGTTAACTGGAAGCATAAATATTCAGAGATTTCAAATAAAACAAAACAAAATATTACCGGGCTCTCTCGTTTCTCAAACACAACATAAATTTAAACCCTACTCAAATGTCCAGCCACGCTGAACTTCCAAAACTGTCTGGGGTTTTTTTTTGGGAAAGCAAAAGGCTTAGTGGAGACAGGTGTGTGTACACACACACAGTTTGGTCCATTACCTCCAAGCTGAACCCACAGTTTTTTTCCATGTTCTCAAAAGTGCAAAACGCATGCACACATATCACAATATTTAATAAGCATGTAACAGTATATTAATATTTTCACCAACATTTCCCCTCTAATATACAGGGTCACCATTTTTGGTTTGGGCGGGGGGGGGGGGAGTGATTAACTGTTCATGTGGGTTAAATCAAGGATGATCAGTTAGTCAGCTTGCACCAGACTTTAACCCTTGATCTTGGTTAAATACACTAATCCTTGATTAACCTTAGTATAATCAAAGTGCAATTTCCTAACTTGTTCTATCCGGATTTCCTAAACAAATTAAAACTGTAAAATACCTATACAGTAAAAACTATAAAATACCCTTGAAATGTCTTGCAGGTTGGTCTAACATGTCAGATGCTACAGGAAAGAGCTCCCATATGGGAAAAAGAGAGAGAGAGAGAGAGAGAGAGAGAGAGAGAGAGAGAGAGAGAGAGAGAGAGAGAGATAATGGACTGTTCTAGGCAGTATGATTTTTTTCCCAAGGATCAGGGAGACAGCTTGCCCGAAAAGCCAAGCATTAGAGAAAGTGAGGGAGTGGGAGGCGCTCACCTCTTCCACAGTCACTCCTACTCCTGGTTGCCTGGAGATTCTGTGCCACAGGATGAATGAGCTTGGTGGACGAAGTGCACTTCACGGCAGTTTGGTATTTTTTCATTGCCTGATTCCAACAGTGTTAGTCTGGTGGACTTATTCAGTATTCATTTCAAGTGAGCCTTAGAATCCTTTGCAGTGCCTCCCTGATCAGGCGGCTTGAATTTCACAACCAGGTCTGCAGATGCAACGGCTACATTTAAGAATTTTCTCTTTTTTTACTGAATTTGATGCTTTAATTGATCTTAAGGATAAAAGGATATTAAGGATATGTGTGACAGAACTGACGTTCTGCTCCAAGAACAAAACAGGACCATTTAAATTACCTCATTTTCATTTCTTTGCCTTATTTGGTGTAAATTCACTTGCTATAGGTACAATAGGTAATTTGTTTATTTTGCAATTTTTATGTCAGACAGGCAATTTTCTGAGTAAATCGCAATGTTCCATCAGCCTCTGGCAAATGACTTTGGAAATTCTGAAGATGGCTCTTTATGTTAACAAAAGACAAAGATTTAGGAGTTTGCTAGTAACAGACAAAATGGAAAAGCAGACCAGATCGAAAGCCATCTTTTTTCCCCCCCAATAAGGACGTCGGTACGCTCCTAGAGAAAAGATGAAAATCACTGAGTATATAATTGTTATCAATACTTCTGCAAACGCTTTTTCTTAAAGAATCTCTCTCAAGCCCAACACAAAGGAGGCCACTTAAAAAAGCATGACATCACAGGAAGTGATGAAATGGATGACTGCTTGCTAATGTGGCATTTTACCCCTGCAGCAGGTCACATCCCCTGGTTGTACCATTCCTTCTCTCAACAGTAAATTGTTCAGTTTTGGATGTTGTTGGATGAGGTGGTAACCATCGTTAAGGAGAAATTCAGTTGAACAGACAAACTGATGACCTACAGATAAGACAATGAAGTTCATTCAGGCCATCTTAACTGCTACCCCAGGGGTGGGACACTGGGTCATCCATGAATGCACCAACATCCCCAAGGCCATGTTGATACTACTGTTCAAGTTTTGGAAATCCACCAGGATGTGACACCGGGAGTGCAAGTATGAACCACGGGCTAATGCCCCTGCCTTCACTAACGCCTGCAGTGCTGCCTGCATTTGCAACAGCTCCATCACATCTGCGCCTCACAGTCTTGGACAGACTGGCAGGCTTACAGCTCTCTCAGGAGCCAGCACATGGTAGAACAGAACCAGTCAGATGGTAGTGATTTGTGGATTTTTTTTTGCCATCGGGCCAATCCAATGCTCTGTGCCATGGTGTGAGGCTCTGTGAGATTAGATGGGATCAGGGAAAAATGAGGAAGCATCTATTTGAATATCTCAGAGCAAGGGCTTTGGAAACCATTTCAAAAATGTAAAAAGGTTCACTCTTATTCTACATAAATATAAATGTACCACTTATTACACTTTAAGAACTATTACAATTTAAGAATTATTACTTAAGTTTTCCTAAGATTTCCTATGTTCCTAGGAGTTCTCAGGGTCTTTGTAAGGAGCCCTGTGGGTTGGCATGGTAATATGCCTGCAGGGAATTTCCAGCCCAATATTTGACCTCACATCAAATCAAAAATATAATAGTATGTGTTTGGTTTGTTTTTGTGTCTAATGAATGTTTAAGCCAGTGTTCATTGCATCTTATATTCACGGACATTCAACACCAAAAATATAGAATAGGTTGGCCAGTATAAAGATGTTAACGTGAAAGATATTTTGCTAGATATACTATTTGAAAGGTGGGCATGGGTTTTTTCATGAAGGTGTGAGTGTAATTTAAAAACCTTTATTAGAGTATAAACAAGCACAAAAAGGCAGTTAGTACTTGTAATCTGTAAAAACAGCATGAAGACATCCGATTGAGAAAAATATAAATTGATAAAACAAAACAAAAAAAAAAAAACCCCAAAAGTCTCACCCTCATTTGAAGATCTTGTTTTATTTGAAGTGCACGGCTGCCTGTACCAGCATGTCTTTCGAACTAACTAAAGTATTACTTACATCGCACTTTGAAAATAAACTGATGACATTTAAAAAAATGAATTCATATGCTTTATGAGTTTATATAATATGGTAATGAGTTTTAAAATTTAAGCACTTTTTATCTGTAAAAAGTGCGTAGCATTCAATCAGTATACAGTGCTTCAGTGTTGAATTTAAAAAGAAATTAAATTCAAATTTCCATCAAAGTAGCATGTGTCTGGTGAGAAATGCTATACCTCATCTTAAATTTGTCTGCCATCTTCTTCTGAAGATTTTTTTCCTCTGTGTAGCTTTGTTGTATTTCATGGAAGGGTACTCTTTAAGATGCATTTAATGGAAGTTTAAATGCATTTAAATAGAAAAATTATGAGCTAAAGAAGACATTCTGCAATTCAGTGATAATGAATTCTTGCTTTTTGTTCATGTAAAATTACAGAAAACCAAAAGGGAAGCCACTGTTAACCTAATGATCTGTGACAGACATGATCATCTCAAAGATAACATTCCTTTCTAATGGGAAAGAAACTGAGAGCTATAAACTGCATGGGCATATTTTGTTAGTGTAACAGTTGAACACTCAGAAGGATAAGTATTGAAAAGTATTACTCCCGAAGTTAAAAGGCTGATGGCTATGTTGAATAATATACAGTATAGGATTTATGGGAAAAAAAGACAAAATACCTGATTTGTCAGCACCTGTGTCACACTAATGTTCTTTCCCCCTTGACTGGATAGCATACTGTTGTAATTATCTTGGAGCTGGATTGGCAAGGATATTGACTAAATGTTCGTATCAAAGCTATTCGTAAACAGTAATCGCAGACTACATCCATCATGATCATAGATAACAAATAGCAGAGGCCTGATTGGTCACAACCACGCCCACCCCAGTTCAGGAGTAAGATGAACAGCCAATGAAAATGCAAACATTGAGCAGGGCCAATCAGAACAACAGATTGTTGTAGCACACAGGGTCAGCTACAATAACTACTCTTGCCATTCATAAACGCATGCTTGTATGCTCAAAACAAGTTGTTTTATATGATTTTACATTTTATTTTACATACCTGTATCTGCTAAATCTACTCAGTAAGCTCAAGAGAAATATCAGTATCAATATAGTCAAATAATAATACGTGCCATTTAATAATTTCAAATATTGATCACATGGGATGCTTTGATGTGGTTCCATTATTGTACACAACCTTTTTCTTTTCATGTTATTGTATGAATTCGGGGGCACCAAATGAATGGTCCTAATATAAAACTGTGCAATTAGAAAATTCAGGTTTTGGAAGATCTTTCACTTTTCTTCCTCTCTTGCATTTCTGATTGCCTGAGCTTTAAGAACAGGAACTGGTCTGAAAGCATCAGGCTAGACTAGTCTTTAATTAAGAATCAATATGTGTCCTTCAAGACTTTGTGAAAGAAAGCTGAGAGCATAGTTTGCTCTGAACAATGCTTGCTTTTTCCATTATGACCAGACAAAGCCTCTGTGGATGGTAGATGCATGCTTTTGACTGAAGTTGGTCAAAATGCTTTGTGGAGATGTTGCCATCATGAAAGAAACTCAAAGCCAGCTCTGTCTTCTGGTGAGAATACTTTAAAATTATATAATTTATAGTGCTATGTCTGCATTACATTACCAAGAGCACAGGTATAACTTACTTCTTTATAAAATATATGAGCTTGTAGCATTTTGAGCGCTATTTTAGAGTATAAATCACTATATTTATGGGTGTATTTTGGCAAACTATGAGTGACCTTGTATAGTAGTAACGGATCATTCCACTAAAACATTATGAGAGTTATAAACCACACCTGAGCTTTGAAAGTTATGAAATATTTCCATGTTTGATGAGTCAGACTGTAGTGTGTAGTGAATAACACCGGGGAGTTATGAATAATAAGATGACAATGAAAGCTAAATCTAGTCTGGCTGACAGAGAATAAATAAATGGTGTGTTTCTAAACCCATGTGGCCATGTTTTCATCACAACATTACAAAGTAAGAGTCAAGGAAAAATCCATCTCTGCTGGCTTTTATTAAGACAAAAGGGAGGTGCATACATGTATAATTTATGCAGTGTTTGGAGTGCATGTCGGCAGTGCCAGGTGTTTTAATATATTCGAAGTTGGTGTGGTGTGGTGTGGTGCACTGTAATATTTATGCTGCAATATATTGCAGGATACAAAGCTGTTTTTACAATGTCAGATTCAAAAAGAAAAAAAAAATACTGCTGGGAGAGTGAAGGTAACCTGCCAAGCATGCTCTTCCTGGTGGTGGATAAGACTGGCCAGAGCCTCCTCGGTTACAAAAATCCTCATAATTTACCTTTTATAAATCATAATGGAATAGAGGGTTATTTTTGCGAGAATGCTGGCTGCGTTCCACCGCCACCCTAAGCTACATGGAATTCCTCATGGGGGTAGCAATATTCTCTCCCTGTTAATTACATAATAAAAAAAAAAAAAAAAAAACACTTTGGTCTCCGTCTACCAGAAGAATGCAAATGAGTTGACTTGTTAATGAGTAGCGGAATAATTGTGGAGGCTCATAGCACTTGGTGTACATTGTGATAACACTGGTCCCATTCATTTCCTCTCCCGTTCTAAAAATAGAGAGGCTCCGCGGTGCATTGCGTGGAGTTAAGTCGCTCTGGCGACTGACAGGAACAGGGGCTTGAGCATGGGGTTCACCCAGGGCTCCTTTCTACTCCCATGCCGCCACCCCCCCCCCCCCCCCCCCCCAAAACACAAACACAACAGAGCACATCTCAAACAACAAGCTGTGCAGCATCACAAAGGAAGCAACATTGTTTCCATCCGTGGGACCCCGATTATGCTAAAATGAATGGGTAGGTCCACAACAATGAATGAATTAAGATAAGAACACAGCATCGGGGGGGCAGAGAGAGTGAGAAATGAAGACAGACTCGAGGCCTACTCTGCTGACAGATTCACAAAGTCATTATTTGAATTTGCAAGTCAATGTTTGACTTCTTGATTGATGTTGCCATGCGTTTTCTTTTTTTATTGCTGGGATTAACTGTGACATCTAGGCATATCACACCATTCAGCTCTGTATAGGTTGTCATCAGTTTGATCTCTGATATGAGCAATGCAAGCTGGCTCCAAGACTGGTCCTTTTGAACAAGTGTGGTCTGACCCTGTTCTCAAGCTGCTTTCTTTGAATCCCCACCCAGGCAGAGTCTGCATCACTAGAAGAGACACAGTTCACGTTTATGAGTCTTTGCCCATCCATTTCCATTGCATTTTCATTCAGTCATTTAGCAGACATGCTTATACACAGTGACTTACTTTGAAATGTCAGGACAATGTGCATGAGATAGGAGAACTTGAACAGTGCCATTGTACAAAACCATGTTATAGTCACCATACTGTATACACACTGTACACTCAACCACTGTAGAAAAGGGGACCACAAATAAAGGCAAATATAGCAGTACTGTAATAGTTATTACAAAGCACACCAGTAATCCACAACCTTTGGCATTGTGGACGTTATTGTGAGGATCTTGGAAAGCTGCACTGTCAGGAAAGTAGGGTTGTTATTTCAGTTATTTATTTTGATAATTTTTCAATTTCCAAGAGTTGGAACTGTTTTGCACCTGAACTCTTGAATGGATGAATGCCCCTTGAGTTTCCAGTGTTTATGAAACTGTTCTGGCAAGCTAGTTAAAAATTATCCTATATCTTAGTGCATCCTTCATGATTGGGTATGAAGCCGGGTAAAATGACAATATTCCATAATTTCCAAATTTGTTTTCAAAATGTGCGGATCATCTCTCCATCTATAACCACCCTTTTGAAGACAGTGACTGAAATGGTGGGGGCATTTTGCTGTAAGGTACAGAGCATTTTAACCAACTGTTGTAATAAGATATGTTGGCAATCATCATTAAACATTCTTAATGTAAACCCTTTTTTAAAACATCCTTCTTTGGCCACAAGCTGGTTTCACCATTTTGTCTTCTTGACAGCTGTGTCTTTATTTTACTCAAACTGTTTATTCTCATCAACAACATGCTTTTTTTCCCCCCCACCTCTCAAATGCACTGGCATTGCTGGTAAGATCTCTGATTTCGAAAATGCCTTTTTAACGATCTCTTGAATATTAAGCCGTTATAATAAACATTAGTGACGAGCTGGACTACACAGCGCGATATGAAAGCAAATGGAAAATCAGGCCGGTCGCGCTCTAAGCTCCATGCCCCATATGTCTGACCCTCAGGATATCTAATAACTATGAGTACCGCGAAAGAGAGATGGATGTTTTGGTCAGGTTCAATTGCTTTATCATGTGGGCTAACACAAACACTCTTTTAGGCTGCATTCTCCCTGGTAAAGCACTCTGCTGGCGGGTGGATAGACGCAGATATCTGATTGTGTTCAATACACTCAGAAGTCTGTGTCGAATGAATGGCATACTTGTGTTACCAGTGTCTATCTGAGGTTGCATAAGGGCAGCAAACGCTTAAGTCAGGCATATTGCAACATAACACTTGTTCTGTCATGGCCTACAGAACCTTTTATACTTTTTGAATCAGACTGTACTACAGACCAATAACAAAAGTACTGCTGACAAATACTTACATTCATATGAGAGCAACAAATATGATTAAACTTCATATTAGTTAGCTATTCCAGTTCATCATCTACCTTTTGTGTTCATTAATAAATAGCTGTTAATGAATGAAGGCTTTAATTTCTGTCAGAATCACACTGAATTTTTATTACAATCGATTGGGCCTTGCTGGATAACTTCCATTTGTGGTTACCTTGTAAATGATTATAGTCAACACACTATTTGCCCTCTTCAAACAGATGACCCTACACAAACTACTCAATGTCAGATGAAAACTACACAGGGGTCAACTCCACATGTGTACACAGTTCGATTTATTTACAGACAGCACTTGCACCAGTGCTGTGTTTGAAGTCACACTTAACCGTGCACCTCTGAGGAGGAGATATGGCATCCAAAATCGAAATACGGCTGGCTTCAAAGTGCTGCCTCTGTGAGCGTATGCCAATGGCAAGCCAGGAGTGAACTTTTACTTCATTTAAGGAAGTGCAGCCGAACCCTGGGAGTCACTCAGGCGTGAACATTAACATCTAAGGATCCAGTCTGTCACGCTTCTGGGCGTTTCTGTACTGTCCTTTCCCGAAACATCAGACAAAAAAAAGCCCGAAACCTTTTTCCGTGTGTCTGGCTGTGACACGGCATGATTAATACATGGTTGGAATGTTCTGTTCTTTCCAAAGAAAGAGACGGGAAAAAAAAAATATCAATAAAAATGTACAATCATGCATAAAGTCCAATGAAGTAGAAGTATCAAAAAGCCTTTCTGCCATTATCTCCTCAGAGCCTGTCATTGGGGTCTGTTATTTGTTTCTCCTTTTCATCTCACCCTGAGAAATACGTCTTTTAATCCTTAAGAACCAGCAAAGCAATGACTGGATCCATAATACAGGTTTGCCTAAAAAGCTCTGTGCATGAAATGTTCAAGGTCAGGGCACTTCAGTCTCCAGCATAGTAATTTCAAGTCAAAATGTAAGACCGGATTCTTCTTCTTCCTTTGTGTCCTTTCATTTCAGCTTCATTTTTTCCTATTCACACAAAGCCCAAACTTTTCTCTTCAGTGTCTGTAATTATGCATTGACATATCATTATCTGAGACATTAACTCATTATGGCAGATGGGAAATAAATGTTGATCTTTTTTTTTCTTTTAAAATATTCAAAATTTTTAAACAAGAGTGAGAAAACTGTACACTGATAAAGAAACATTCCAAATGTAATGATGTAGAGATATTTGACAAAGAAGCCCTCAAAAGAGTTGGAATTGCTTGGACTGCTTCAGACTATGATCAGATTTTTTTTTTTATACAGTTGTATGATATAGCTTTGAATTTTTTCAGGCCTATGATGAAAAGAAGACTGTTGCCTTCTTTTCAACAGGCCTGCTGCTCTGAAAGCCCCTCAAATACTCTTCACATTCACACTGAAAGCGCTGCTGCCTTTCTTACAATTGCACAAATCACCTGAATTCACACTACAGCTCTGCACTTGGAGCATCCTGTAAATATGTTCAACAATACACTTGCCTTTTAGCCACTTTATGTGTGTATATTCCTTTCAGATTTTTGTAGTTTGTAATTTGATGTGCCATCAATTCATATTTGGGTTTTATATATGCACATTTGCTTACTGGGTGTATATGTACAATATTGTTACCTCATGAAATATATCAACTGCCCTTCTGAGATCCAGCATGTTTCGTGTTAAATATGTAAATAATTTATGTTTTTGCAAGGCATCATACAACACACTTCTACAAACATTTGTTTTCATACTGAATGCTCCAGATCTATATATTTTTGCCCGCTACTGTTCATCTGAGAAGGTCACCAATGCAACTGTGAATCAATCAGATTTAAAATATTGACTGTCTGTTTAGGGGGGGCACTGTAACCAGCTACATTTTCGTTACCCTTCTGTTGTATTAATGTCACATTACCATAAAGCAGACAGGGATTCATTCAAGGCTGCCAAGGGTCAGGCCTTATGTTCATAAGGGCTCAAATCCAGGAAACAGGAAAAGGTGTGGTCATGCTGGATGCTGGAAGCTGTCCAAAGAATCATTTTGGCTTCTCTCCAACAGAACAATTCCCACTGACCACTATTCGAGGGAAATGTAGCTTATCATACATTCCAAAAATGACAGGGAAAAAAAATGGAATTCATTAAGGAATGTCATGTCAAACTTTATTTGAAAATGATTAAATTATGGAATCCTAGCCATCATAGCAGGCTAGGCAGTGGTATTTTATACCTCCAACAGGTTCACTTTCCTGTTTGGCAAACTAAAGGACAAATATTAAAAGAAAATATATTTGCTTGAATTCGGAATTCATGGTGTGTGAGATTTGCAATCATTTAGAATAAAAACGAACAAAACATCATCCTTTTTCCCCCCTTTTGAAATATTTCCTCAAGTCAACAGGTATTTGTCACGGAACTGTTGCAGACACATCAGTGTGAAGTCTGAGCCACGGAGCATAAAACGCTACTTGAATGTTCCATCCTGATTTCTCATCAGCTGAAACTCTTTATTGAGACTGTACAGACAGCTGTTTAAATGATGCTGTGATTATGTAGATTAAAATTTGTATATTCAAACAAGTTTGATTAAATAGCCTTTGAGATGTAGCATTGCAATTATGATATTCATATTCTAATGCATTTACATAATTTGAGTGTGGTCACAGTATCTGTGATACAAAGATGATTACTGCCATTATGCAAAGTAATCATTGCTCTCGCTCCTATACAGTTTAATGAGAAATGAAAAGAAACAGTGATGTTAGAAATGTGAATTATATTTATATATATTTAACCAAGGTTATTCTTTCTGCATAAATAGGTAGGGTATCAAAAATGAAATGTTACATTTTTTCCCAAGATGAGACTTTTCTGTTAATTGAGGGCTTCATGCAAAATCCTCACAGATACTCTTTGTTTTGACCAAATATTAATAGATGCAACTCTAGCACCACTCTGTGGCATCTTACAATGTTGTCATCCCTGGCCGTAACACTATTTCACAAGAACAATACGGATTCTTTATATTTTAATGCGCATGCTGTGATAGTTAGTATTGCTACTTGAATCACCGACAATGGCAAAATTCATCAACATTCATGGAATGCAAGTTCAGAACTACGGATGTGTGCGAAACACTCATTTATTAACAAGACATCCTGAGTAATTACTATGTACCAAACAGGTTTATCTGGAGTTCTGAAACATGGGAGTGAAATACAGAGAAACAGAAGGCTGGATCAGGCCGTGGAAGTGCACGCTGTGTGATGTTTGAACTGGAGAAGAATACAAGCTGTGCCAGATATATTCAGCAATCTTGCAGACCTGAGCAGGAGAGGCCATCGGTGCCCATTTTTAAGACTGCATTATAAGACTACTGGTTTCAGTGGGATGATTCTGAATAACCTTTTTAGGATGTTCATCTGTAAGTGTGATGCTGTATGAATACAGTTATTATATACGTATATTCTGATAATGTCCAATGGACAGCAGTTCGTGGATGTAAGGCACATCCACGAACACATGTATGCGATAACAGACAAAGTATTGCCTTATCTTCTCTCATCTTTAATTAGCTCCAACAATCATTAATAACTGGTTAGACATGTTCTGGGAAACTTGCCATAACCAAGCATATTCCCTTATGGTACATAACTTCGCATATAAAGCTTTTACTGTTCATATAGTACTTCTAGGTGCTTGCAATGATCACTGCTCTTCATCACATGGAACTAAAATGAAACCTTAAAAATGAACTTCTGAATCAATCAACAAGTTCTTTCTTGACAATGGTACTTTAGTATAAACGTGTTTTTGGGCTGCAATTTCCTTCCCAGTCTGAACTGTTGCCAGACACCTGTATGCTAGTAAGTGTTGAGCTCTGGACAAATTGGTTGTTAGCTTGTTCTTTTGCCAAAGTTTTTTCTTCTTACAGACTGCTTTCCAAATAAACTTCGTATTCTTTTCACTTGGTACAAAATACAAAAGCTACATTTACAGGTCTCAACCTGAAATGTTATGTTTCTGAAATATGACCTGCATTCAACCAAGGGCTCATGTTCTGAAATGCAAGCTCCTCTTCATATAGCAGGTGTGTATTGTTATCTTTGAATGTTCTCCGTTCCAAACTTAGGAGTAAGGCTCAGAGTCACTTTGACTACCTACATGAAAGTTTTACTTTTGTCAGTACAAACACTTTTTTTCCAGTGCGGTTGTCAAATGGTGCTTGTGAGTTACTTCATTCGTTTCTTTTCCGCTGTTTTCCAGGACACTTCTCGACACTTTTTTCCGGGAGTGGAGAAATAATTTTCTACGCGAGTCCTCTGATATGAACGTTTCTCTTTAATAAAACACTCCGGCGTTATGGGGCCGTCCACTTGTAAAAATGGCATGTGATTTAAAAAAAAAAAATCTATTATATTGTATATATATGATTTTTGATCTGTTTGAAAGATCTATTTGATGTGTTTGATTTTTTTTTGATATATTGAACTCAAACGGGCATGAGAGCAGGCTAACACGATCACGATAATTAATAACAATAATAATAATAATAATAATAATAATAATAATAATAATAATAATAATAATAACCCATACAATAGAAATACTAGAGATGTTTTGATGCAACTGGCGACAGAACCAAGGTAGCAACTCTAGAGTCTGCCAGGAGAGGTCTCCCAATTTAAATGTGTCCTTCTGATCGGGCGCTTATGTTTACCTCCCCGAAGTCTGGACTGTGGATAGGGATAGCAGCAAAACCCACAATTCAGACACAGCTAAGAAAACTATTCCGGAAATGCCAATGCAACATTTTCCTTATTGAATCCTACACGGGGTTTATACAGAGTCCTACAGCGTTGAAACAGGAGCGAAGGTAAGTTGCTCTTTTTGCGTGAAATCAGTCATAAAGGGTGTGTAGGTAGTTAGCAATAGCTAGCTAAATGGCTAGCTCGCTACATGTCTGTCTTGGAGGATTATTAACATGGCGTCTTTCAACTACAGATAGTTACAAATGGTTCTTCTATAGTAACATAATTATCATTTTGATCTTTAAAAGTATACATTTATGTACCTTGCCAATCAATGCCATAGCTTGTTGGCTAGCTAGATTAGCTACTAAGTTCGCTACAATTTAATGTGTTGTGTAGTTCGCTTGCTAGCTAGTCCGGCTACTGTAAGCATACTTTGTCATATCTGCAGTCATTAATAAATATTTGGAACATTCATTCAGTAACATATCTCCCGGTCGTTATTGAACTTATGGTATTTGGGTGTTTCGTACGTTAGCTCCTAAGACTGCTGTGTCGCAGAGGAAGCGTTTGATCCATGTTATTTATGAATGTGAAATTTGGTCGTGCAACAAATGGTGAGGTGGCCTGGCTGGGAAGAGAGATCCGCGGACATTCCTGAACACCTTATCCGAGAATCAGCTCGGCTGTAAAGCTGGCTAGCTAGCTAGCTGTAGCGTTTAAATTAAAGCTCTTAAATTACGTTTAATGTCCCCTCGTAAAGAGTCACTACTGTGTAAAGCTGTGAGTGTAGAATGATGCCTGTACGTAGCTACCTAGCTTGCTAGATCGTTGTATAAATGCGAAATTACAATGCTCAGACCAGAGAGCAAATATGGCTCAGCCACAGCGCATTAATATTCAAATAAACAAATGCTAGCCAAAATAGCCATGTTGCTAGGCTCTTTTACGGCGTATTCCTTTGTTTTTCCTTTTAGCATCCGCTCGCATGGCTTTTCACGGCGAGGTAACGATAAGGTGAAATGTTGATTTAGCTTGCCTTTCGAACGACTACTGTCTGTCATTTTTACGTGTCCGAAACGATCACTCTCATGACAGATCGCATATCGCATAATGTAGACAATAATGATAAAATATGTGTTGCGCGTTACACAACTCTCACGATCCGACTTTTAACTGGCCACGTTGCCAAGTGAAACCAATCTCATCCAACAAACCAAGAGATTCTACCTCGCCACTTTTGTTCCTCTCTTTAGGAAGAGCAAACAAAAAAAATAAAATTAAATAAAAAAAAAAACTATATACCACGAAGTGTCAAAGCAGTAACTGTGAGCCGTACTGTAACAATATAACCTGTAACCCAGTATGTCGTTGGTCTGATTAAATAATGTCCCCTGTCAGTGTTAAAGATCAGTCAGTGTTTTGACATTTGATTTCGTGGATGGAGCCGCTAAGGTAAAATAATAATAAGTCCGTTTGGACTTGGGTGTGATCTCTTCTTCACAGGTTACCTTAATGTTAGTCGGCTAATTAACAGAAAAATGTATCGCCCCGAAAACATTGTCACATATAACCCTTAAACATCTTGAAACGATTTGAAAAGATTAACTTATCCTGTTTTTTTTCTTGCTTCCATCTTCTGTCCTCCAGTGCTTTCTTTTGTTATCCTAGCAACCAAAAGAATAGAATGTGCTTACTGGTCACACTGTGTAAATTAATTGTTAATTTGATTAGCTGAACAAATAATCACACAGTAAGGAAATCATTTCATTGAACGATAAATACTCATGTACATGATATGGAGTAGTAGGGCGTTATATTGAAAAGGGCCACACTATTTACATTACTTTTTTAGCAAGGTGTTTCCATCTTTTTACATTCAACATGTGGAGTAATGTGGAAATTGTTAGAATACCAACCACAATGCCTGTCAGTCTTATCAGCGACCAGTCTGTCTGGCAGTCAGCCGGGTCATTGGCTTTACTTCACTGGCTTTTGCAGACCTGTGTGTGTGTCGGCCTCGTTCCAGGCCCCACTGGGTTTAGTTACCACCTCTGTTCAGGCCCTAATCTCCCTCTTTGATCCTGTAACCTTTTGGATCAGTGACCGGATCACAGGTTCTGCTCCGTCTGGCAACCCGGCAGCAGTCTCACGGCGCTCATTTGAGCCCCGGTTGTTGCGCGCTCCTTGCCTGGTTCATCTCGCACGATGCAGAAGGTGATGAGACTCGGGTCCTGCTGCAGGATTTAAAACCGGCACACAGCGACCAGTCTACCGACAGAAGTGCGCAACACACACTGGAGATGGAGGAAAATGATCTGGGGGGATTGCGCTCTGCTCTGGCCTATGTAGATGTTCTCAGCCATTAATCTCAGACTCATTACTCTCTGCTTTGATGAGTGATTCTGATACATTAGAGTACATTACATGCACATTTGTCAGAAGTTTTTTTTTTTTTTAGGCAAAGGGAGAGATTGGGACTCAAATTTCATGTCGTCTTCCCTTCGAATATGGGAGTGGCTTGTTTTAGCTTGTGTTTGGATTCAAGCTTCCCATTCAGAGTGGGTAAATTCAGTTCAGCCATTCTTACACTGCGGTGATAATGCCAAACACTATGGTTCCATTAACAATTGCAATAAGAAACAGAATCTACAATAATGTGTTTGAATAGTGTTAGTTGTACACAGCTGACAGTAAGTAAGTAGTTTAAAGTAGCCCTGATTAAACCCATTTATGCATTGGTGAGACACAAAATGCGAAGGAAAGGGCTTTTTTTTTTTTTTTACACACACAAATTCAGTTCTGAATAGTTTAGCTGTTAGAAAGTGGGTGGAAACATGTGTTAAGGGTACCGCTGTAGGAGAGAGTCTCTTGAAAAGACTTTGTTCATATTGTTCGTGTTGGTTTTTCCATAATTTTTTTTCCAGGAGTCTCTCGACTGCCTTTTTCTGGGGTCAGGGAATAATTTTCCCATCCCTCCCCCCATTGGCATGGGCTTTTTAGCTTTTTGATTCCCTCTGGAAAATGCACTATGCTGTATGTGCAGTGTTTTGTGACACTCAGTCATAAAAATAAGCTGTAACAAATTTTGATTGATTTGATTGAGTGGTTCCATTCCATCTCATGGGGGCTAGAGAAGGGAGACATGACCCTTAGGAGTTGAAAGAGTTTAGAAGAGTAAAAAGATAGGGAAGTGTCGAGAGACTCCCAGTGACAGAGAGTCCCGGGAGATGGGAGCCGCTATGGGAAAGAATGAATGATTATAGGAGAAAGGAGCAGGACTGTCAAAACACTGTTAAACAAGAGAGATGATTTTCCAATAGCAGGAAGTCGTCAAAAGGGGTCGTTTCAGTGGGACGCTGTGAGGTATCACTTCAACCGGCCTCTCCGCTTCGAACGCTGGCGTGCGAGATCAACTTTTTGTTTGCGAAAGAGGAAGCTAGCAGTGTTTAGATGCAAAATGTGGTTGACAATTCGGTTGCCACCATGCTAACCGGCCGTCTTGCTGGAGAGGTTGAGGGCTGTGATCTTGTGATAAATCTCTCAGAAGATGAGATCTGCGTTTCTGTTTGTGTTGTGTAAGGAGGAACAGCGCCAGACGATTTCCTTTTATCATCAACAGCAGTAAATTATTATTTCCCCCCCAAACGTCATCAGCCCGCACTGCCTCGTATTGCACGATGAGCGAGTATTAAGCAATAATCGGTGGTCTCTGATTGCACAATCACACTTCCTGAGCCGTCCTCTGTCTGTTTACTCTGGGTTTTGGGCAAGCTTCACTGAGGTTATGGATTGCACAATGACAGAAATGGCATACGATGGAGAATGGCTACGTCACGGACTCCGGCCTCTGCCGAGGTCAGCCCGGGCTGCGTCCGGTGCTCACAGACCCTTTGAAAGGAAAACATCGCACCTAGGTGCCAACTCTGGGTTTCAGGGCAATGTTGAATGCGGCTGTGAAGTGTGCATTCGAATGCGCCCTTAATCGTGTCCTGATCTCGAGTGTATTTGCAGCAGCCTGGCTTTGGTTTTGCAGTTGGTGGTGAGAGAAATCCTCTGTGTTTTAGCCGCGGTGTCTTGTTGTTTCGAGATTGCCTCGGCAGCTCATTCTTCATTCTGCTGTCGTGCCTTGCATCCCGGGGAAAATCGGCTAATAAATCTTTTAAATACAATACGAAACAGACAGCGCGGCGCTGTCTTTTTAATCGAGGAGTCAGATTTGAGATGTGCGGGAAGATTATTCAGCTGTGTGCTCCCAGCTCTGATGTTAAAACAAGAAGTGCTCCATAAATCTGAATTTCTGCCTGCAGTTCGGAATCCCCCACAGTTCAGTATCTCTGCACACCCTGTTCTCTACATATTAGAAAACGCTGTCTTGTCTCTCCTGTGTCTGGGAATCACATCGTTGTGCCAGGCTGCTGGAAAAATAAAAAACCCAGTAAGGCTGGCTGCATTGGATACCAGTTAGCCATGTGGTGATTGGAAATCAGTGGTCTTAGCCAGTGAATTACTGGTAGGCCAAATCAGAAAGGAAACCCAAAGTCACTTGCTTAATCTCGTCCGGTGATTCGGTCCTCTTCGCAACATGAAATCCTTGAGCAGCACTTTGAAAAACTGAAATATTAGTTGAGCCCAATTCAGAGCATTCCTGGGTTTAGAGACTAGGACTAGGTGGGTTTAGAATGCCACCAGCTCTTCTTATCA
This sequence comes from Megalops cyprinoides, assembly GCF_013368585.1. Taxonomy (NCBI): domain Eukaryota; kingdom Metazoa; phylum Chordata; class Actinopteri; order Elopiformes; family Megalopidae; genus Megalops; species Megalops cyprinoides. Next base: position 4,907,917 of record NC_050606.1, read on the forward strand.
GTGTGCAGATACAGGAGCACTCCAGCGTGTTATCTCCTGTTTTATAGACTTCATAACCCGGCACAGGAGCGTGTGCTGATCATTCTATGATTGCTTAAATGGAACCGGTCTTGAAAGTTTCGTGACTGACGCTAACGGGGCTCGCCAAAGCTGTAAACAGACAGTGAAAACCCATGACATGGTGGTGAGTTTTAGTACAGATGGAATTCCACCGGCTGTAATCGGAGATGAAGCAGTTGAAAGACAGAGCGGTCAAGTCAGGAACTTAATCAGTTGAGTTTAATCAGTTGAAATTCCTGCCACGGACCAAATCTAAATACAGTCAATTGTAAATATATAATGTATGTATGTAAATAAATAGTCATGTTTTTTTTTCTTCTTAAGTTAGTTACACTCCTTTAAAGTGACCAGGGAATTAATATCAGACAGGCTAGTAATCAGAGCACTGCAAACCTGTATACAGTTGATTTACAATATAGTAGTTATGTTAAATTCACCCTGCAGCTTACTGGCTGGCTAAGGCAAGGCACGGCAGTAATCTTCCATACACATTTTCTCTCTGGCAGGCACATTGTTCTTCTTCCAAAATCAGAATGAGCCCACAAACACTGCCCCCAGATCAGACTTTTTTGCCCAGTAGCTGATGTTAAAGGTGGGGATTGCACATAGAAAGCTGATCCTGGTCCAGCACGTGGGTGCTCTCTCTTCAGTCTACACAGCACGCTTTGTGATCAGACATGTGCGCAACAGCAAAGTGAGTCTTACCCAGAAGTGGTTTCTCCAGGCCGGTTAGGCATGGGCACAGGCAGGACAAACGCATTAGTGAGTAGGTGTTGTGAGAAATAAAGGCACTGAGGAAGCCCACAGAAAAGCTGGCTTGTGACAGAGGGCCTTCTCAGAGGCAGATTTAAGCCCAGTGTTTACATGTACATTTATTCATTTGGCAGACACCCTGATCCAGAGCTATTTAACAAAAAAAAAAGCATGGAGAAAGGTTAGGCCAGACACACACAGACACCAGATCATTAGTGCCAATAAATGCAGTGGCATTGTGGGGAAACGTGGCCACAGTCTTTGTGTGTAAGTGTTGAGAGTTGTCCACACCTGTTTATTACAGTGACTGCGTGCTTATCGTGGTACTGAAGAACACCACCTTCCCCATGCACCATCTGGGAGAGTGTCGACTTGTTCCTGTGAAGACACTCTGTAGAAAAAAAAGCCCAGGTAGCTCCAATCCTTTCTCAGATGTCACACTCGCGGGGTGATGTGATGAAAGGCTTTGTCTGGGTGGATCTTATTTTATCTAGGTGTTCTCCAGTGGGGACCTATTTGCATTTGTGACCCGTTTTTCAGGCTAAATGTCATTGAAGCCCAAGTTCACTGAAAAGAATCATTTTGAAAAAGATAAACCTAAAACAGGAGAGTATAGCTCAGTGAAACTGCAGTGATGTTTTTTTACCATGGTATTATCAGCACCAGATGAAATCACGAGTCACTCTAAATGTGTTGTGAAGTGGAGTCGCTCGGTTAATTTGTCTGCGGGTGTTTTTCCTGAGGGTCTCCCGCATGTAGCCGTCGTGAGCGAATGTGATGAGAGCAGGGAAATAAGCGTTCTCCCTTTCTCCTCTGTCTCTTGCCGCAGGTCAGATGAATAAGGACATGTCTTCGCGGGTGGTGAAGAAGAGGCAGGCGGACCCCAAAGTGGTCCAGTACGTGTGGGCAGCCATAGAAGTCATTCGCAATCAGAAACAGATCGCCAACATGGACAGAATTTCAAAGTAAGTTTAAACCATACCCCTAACCCTAAGTCCTACTATGTGTTTTCCGTCATTTTAATCGTTTAAAGTGTTGTTTATTTGTTTAAAATGATAGACTATTATAGATAGCTTTCAGTTGTGAAAATTGTGTCAAGATACCTTCAGGAAGTAAGCAACAAGCCAACAAAATAACCTGTGAAAGAGTCATCACCAATTATGTATCATACCATACAAATGGTAGGGATAAACAGAAACATAGACTAAGTAAATTTTTTCCAGGGAAAAAAAAAAAAAAGATTGGATACAAAATGGTTTATTTACACAGCTGATGGTCTAATAACACAAGTTGATTGCTGTCAACATATTTTTGGAGAATAATGTTGAAAATGGTTCCAGAGAGGCAACTCAGTGCACAGTCATGTGGAGGTCATGGGCAGGCCTCCAGTGTCCACCATAGGGCTGCTGGCTTAGAGGTATAGCAGATCACTAAAAGGGTGCAGAGATGGAGTCCAGTTACCTGGGCTGCCAAAATATATATACTTTTATATCATCATATCTATATATATATATAGCAAAGAGTTCCCCGTTTTCTTCTCTGTATTGCTGACCCTCCCCACGAGTCTTTGTCTCTCAGTATCAGATATGTATTGTGTGTGTTAGATGAGGCCATTCTCTTTTTTTATTGAATTTCCAATATGGTCAGACAGATTTAATGAACGCTGTCCCGTAGCCTCTGCAGGCTGTCCTGAAACATTATGCATTTTTAAGCTCCATCTCTCCGCGCGTGAAAGCTCTCTGCACCGCTCGGATCCAGGACCTTGGGAGAGGGCCATAACAGAACGCCTGCCAGAGAGTTGTCATGGAGATGGCAAAGGGAGTGAAATGCGTTGGAAGTAATTCCTGAACTGTCTCAATATTTAAAAAAAAAAAAAAAAAAAAAAAACCCTTTTATTTGAATTGGAGATGCGATAGCGTGCAAGCTCGGGGACAATGGAGCTGAAAAAATCTGAACAAAGATGGCCTTAGAAATAGCCTTTTAATCTTGTCTTGATTCAGTGCCATTGGCCCGCACCGCTGCAGAAAATAAAAGGGTCTTTACTGGGGTCACTGCCAAGGAATGCTGTGACCCGCTGCACATCGGTCCTCAATTTAGGAAAGCTCGCTTTTCTGAATAGTGAACAGTTTGCTTGCGGCATGCGCAGTGTTTGTGATCTTGTCTGTATTGTGCATGTGACGTTTCACGTAGAGCATTGCTTGAGAATGTTTTTACTGAAGCAGTATACAAGGATAAAGCGGTTCTCTCAGTCGGACCTCACTGCCCTGTTTGAGAGGGGAGGGAAAGATAGCAGGCTTCCCGGTGCTGAGGCAGGGCGGTAACTGCGGAAACCCCGACAGACCTGCATCCCACCACACTGGCTGAATCTGCGAACCATCAAGCAAGTCTGTGTATGACTGGGTGTGGCCAGGGAGCTATGGCAAAAAGCGTGCACAGATCTAGAGGAAAAAGCTGCTTATCACTTGTGAAAAGCTGGGCTTTGTGGCGGTAGTGGGTATGGACTAAAGTGTTTCCCAGCAGTCTAGACAGCACGGACATGTGTTGATCAGGGCTGATCAGGCTGATCGGGCAGTGCTGTGAAGAGTTATGCCAGTTACGCCAAAAATGTATGTCATGACTGTAGCGGGCGTGGAGAGGTGTGTCGTGGCTTAGCCTGGCCTCACAACTTACAGATATGAATGCATACACACCTGGTAGATGAAGTTACATTAAGGACAGCAGGGCTAAGAAGGTTCAAAAGGTTGCTGGTTCAAATCCCCGCTAAGGAATTGCTTTTAGGGGGTACTTAACCCACCGTTGCACACAGCTGTAAAAATAGATAGTATTTTAACCAATGCAAGTTGCTCTGGATAAGAGCATCTGCTAAATGACAATAATGAAATGTAATGTAATGTGTGCTTATGCAGGTACCTGAGCCGGGTGTTCGGCATGCACCCGAAGGAGACAGCACGCCAGCTGAGTCTGGCTGTGAAGGACGGGCTGGTGGTGGAGACGCTCACCGTGGGCTGCAAGGGTTCGAAGGCCGGCATTGAGCAGGAGGGCTACTGGCTGCCGGGAGACGAGATGGTGAGTTGCCTCTCCCTGCGGGAAGCCACGAAACCTGGGCTCTACATGGGCTTGTTGCTCCTCTCCCCGCATATGCTCAGTTGGCCTCGATCATAGCTCCTCCCACACTGAATTGACACCCTGTTGATTGACACTGAGGGAGCAATATTAAAAAGAGGCTCCTCTCTATCAGTACGTGCACCGTGTAACTGAGTGACTCTGTTACTCCAAATCCCACTGGATATTGCCTCATGCCCTCCAAAAAAAAAAAAAAACTGCCTTTGTTTTTCTTAAGACCTGAAATTTCAAGCAACGTTAAACAGGCATTTTATATCGGCTGTAGTCAGCTTTACTCATTATATTCAACGAAGCAAGTCAGCCTTTGTGCTTCCGAGTTCTCATTTGAAATAAAAGCTAAATTTCAGTGCCATGCAGCCTTTTGCGTTTTCATGAATGAGTTTAGAAAGAAGTGAAGTATCGCTGAATACGGGTCTGTGCCCTTTCCGACACCATTTCTTCATCCTTCCACAGACCACTGTCCCCAGCTGTCAGTCTTTATCTCTCCTTCTCAGCTGTATCTGCATCCCTTTATCATAAGAATAGCATCATACACACACATGCATACAGTGGCTGATGAGCTCACCGTGTGACTTCGCAGCCAGATAAGGTTGCATTCCTAATCACAAACAGTTCTTCTCTGCATTTCTGCACAATGTTAGTTACAGAGCAGTAGCATAAATACACTCCTGCATGTATATAAATGGCCAACAGGGTTTCCTTCCTGTGAGCGGAGTGTGTTCTTGAGACCATAAGTGTGTCAGTGTCATTGTTGAGTGCAGTGTGGCTTTGGTTTTTCTGCACACGCCACTGTGCTAATACTAGTCCCTCTGCCCGCCATAGCCGTGCACTGCGCGTGGACTGGGAGAGCGGGCCATGCTCAGATAAAGATCTGCGCTCTACCTGCACGGTCACCTTCACATCGAATTACAGGAAGTCCCCAACAGGAGCTGATAGAAACAGTGTTGCGCTGCAGTGACCAGCGTCGGATGCATCACAGACCAAACGTGTGTAAAAATAGTCGCCACTGTTGTGCCGAATAGCTTCACTGCAGGGGGGCTTCACATGTTGCTCTTTAGAGTGGAGGAGAACGACAAGTCATTCAGCAGTGATTATCTGCTTGGTGTGCCATTTTTGCACCCAGTTTTTTTCTGCTGTAGTAATTTTTACTTGAAGGTACAGAGAGAGTACAGCTTGCTTAGATTCACTCTTCGCCCCCCCGGCTCTCTCTGTCCCCTCTTCAGCTGCAGACCAGTGTAAAGTTCTGCAGGAAAAACTGTGCTATTAATTTACTAACAAGCTGCTGAAATGTTTACAGAGAGGAAGTGATCTATCATTGCAATTATTATATGTATACTTACAACATGTAACCTTTTTGTGTCGCCATGCATTTCACTTTTGACTGTACTGAGTTAATAAATGACCATGTTTTCTGTAGACGTATTTCCATTTACTTCAGTGTCACATTTCTAGACAAGCAAACGCAGAGTAGAACTGAGGTAACAGAGAAACAGGTGTTTTTAATAACCGCACACACTCTGACCTCCATTGGGCCTGCACAGTACTTTTGGGCTGGTAGAACAATGGAGAATGTAGTGTAATGAGTTAGCAGGGTTTGCCGGCTCAGTGGGGCGTTATCCTGAGGATGTTAGGGCGAGGGAAGGCGAGGATGTCTGTGAGGGTTTCCTGTGATCCTCTGTGAGCTGTACACATCTGTCCTCTGAGAGAGGGCCCTACGCTTACAGCAGGTCTGTACCAGAGTGCAGGACTACAACAGAGCCCATGGCAGGTCTCCACCTGAGTATGGGTCTACACCAGACACCAGAGCACAGGGTAGGTCTATACAAGAGCACAAGGCAGGTCTACACCAGACACCAGAGAAAGTGGTAGGTCTACACCAGGGAACGTTCTAGGCTTACACGAGACACTGTAGCATAAGGTAGGCCTACAGCGGCACTCAAGGCAGGTGTGTACCAGAGCAGAGATCGGAGGAGAAGGCAGGATTTTAAAACAGTGTTTTTTGGATCACTTGCTATCACAGGAGCAGAAGGCAGAAGGCAGTAAGGTAAGGTTACATCATTATTTAACTCTTTTACTAACAGCATTCTGCAACAAATAGGTTCTGCCACACACATCCAACAGCTTCGGATTTCACTGAAGTTCGTTACCCACAGTGCTCTCCGTTAGGCAGATGCTTGAACCTGATTGGCTGAGAGACTCAGTGATGGAAGGCGTGGAAGGCATTGCTGAACATTCTGCCTTCAAAAATTTCAGTTATCGTCAAGATGACATTTAGGTGCTGCGCTTGCTTTAAAATGAAGATGATCAAGACCAGCTCACGTGGCTCATGACTTTTGACAGCTTGTGAAAGGTTTGGCAAATCAAGCTGTGCCAACATATGGAATAGTTTTATTGTACATCTTACTCCACGTATGAAACTTCAGTAAAATCGGGCGTACTGTGGTGTTTGGGTGTCCTCATTTGTTGCAGAATGGCCCAACAGTGACTCCTGACCCTTTAAATATCTGCTCGCTACCGATCTACAATTATAGTGTGGGAAAAAAAAAAAAAAAAAACACACACACACATACGACAATGCTTTTTAATAAGATGAACACTGATGCTTCACTGTGCTTAGTAGATATTCGGATCAGAATTTTCAGCACACACTCCAAATCTTCCAGTAGAGCGCACATATATTACAGTTTCAATACACACCTGCTCATCTGCTGCAGCCCCAGTTTGGAGCAGTGCCTACAAGGACACATGTTTGTAGCAAGCATATATCAGTGCAGTAGATGTAGCTGTTGCTAATCGTAGTGCTAGAACTGGTCAGAAGGTGTTCTCCTGTCTGTGATCTCTCTCCAGCATGCGATTGGTAGATGTGGAGCAGGGGCGGAGTTTGTGATGTACGTGAGGATCTCTACCTGTCTTGTGTTGTCTTGAGAAACGCACCTGATCAGTGCACACCTCAGCACCTCTCGAAATGCACGCCGGCCGGCACAGCTGGTTGCACCCAGGGTTGCTAACGATTTCCGCTGACTCAGAAGCCCGCATCAGAAAGCTCTAGTTATGCATGTGAAAAACATTAGTGCCTGTCCTCTTCGGATTTAATGACAATTACACCTGTGATTGTTTTTACTGTATAGTCAGTCGCCAATAAGGTCTGTGCCTGTCTGCTGATAATACAAAACAGCAGTGCAGAATGTGAAAAAAAAAACATGAAAGAATTATACATATTTAATATGCCTGTTAACCATGAGGATGTTTTTTTTAACCTCCCCAACTGCTCATAGTGTTTAATTGTATGAGTTATGTTTTGTCTCATCTGAGCTCTGAGCAACCTCCCCTTTTGTAGAGAGCTGTAGTCTGCTTGAGGAGGAAGTTTGTCAGAAGCTTGTTGTCTCATGTTTGATTCTGCCTCCGTTAAGCCCTGAAAAGTGGCGCGTCTCAGCCGGCGCCGTTTGAACCGTGGGCTTGCCGCAACCTTTGTTCGGAGGGGCTCTGTCGGACACAAAGCCGCGGATTGTGTAACAGAAGAATGTTTGGGTTTGTCAGATGTTGTCCTCTCGGCAGGCTGAGCGCTGACTGGCACGCCTGAACTTGAGCCAGAGTGCGATTTTATGAGTATATTCGCACCGCATGGCCTCTGTTGGGCTGCGCTTCCTCAGTTTGTGTTACAGTATTTTTCAGGAGAATTAAGTTTCACATGGATGTGCCAGCAGTTACACTATGATGGAATCGGCCAGCAGAAGAGGCTGTATATGGTACTGTAGTAGGTCACTGCACTGGGAAACCTTCATTACAGAGGCACTCGCATGGAATAATGCCTCTGCTCTCTCCGCCTCTTTCCTATGGGAGTGGCGGGGTGGTCGTGCTGGAAGCTGATGTGTTGGCGGTGCGTGAGGGGGGGAGCAGACCGCGGCCACGTAATGTCGTGAAACGCTGTTCCTGGTACGGCCGTGTTTGTGTAGAGGGTCTGTGCTGGCGTGTAGGCGCAGAGCGAAGAATAGGGGGTGTGGCGGGCCCGGATCTTCCTGTGAGCAGCTCCGTCGCCCTGGCCGTTTTCGTTTGACCCTGGGGGTCGGAAGCGCACCCCCGTTCATGCGACTACGCTGGGTAACAGAACTAGCATTATTCTGCGCGCGAGGGAAACTTTGTGCATTTCATTCATTTCCTTTCTTCGTCTGAGAGGAAGTGTGCGTTTGAGATTAAAAGGAGCCTCTGCTGGCTGCAGGGCCGTACTGTACGCCTGTCGCGGTTAGTTCAAAGCCTTGGGCTGATGCTGGAAGGAGATAGGTGAGGGCAGATTTTCCCATACGTCACAGCTTGATGTGCAGCTGTTTACTTTCAGCCTGCTATTTGTCATTAAGCGCACAGGATCTATATTGGTTAATTGGGCCCGGCTCACAGCCATGCTCACGCACTGGACTTCAGCGCTCGCTCCAAACGGCCCTCCCGGGCAGGAGTTTCCCCCTCCGAGCTCGTTGTCGTGGCAACGTGTCGGAATGCGCGGGGAGGGCATTGTTGGCCGGCGGGGCGCGCCCGGCTGGCAGCAGGGGGAAGTGTCTTCCCCCTTTTGTCCCGGTGCCGGTCATTTCAGGCCAAAGCTGCCGTACCGTGTGAGCACGCTCAGTCACGCCGGGGGGGGGGGGGCAGTGAGGGGCGGAGAGCCTCACCCCCAGAGCAGCTCTGAAGGCCCGGGCTGGAAGAACAGGCTCGGGGGGGGGGAGGAACAGGAGCTCAGAGCTTCTCAGGATCACAGGCAGCTGCAGGACTGCAGAGCGTCCTGGGTAATCCCATCACAGGCAGCCGTAGTACAGGTGAGCCAAGGCAGTGTCAGAGCTCCATTGCCAGTCAGACCCCCCCTCCCCTCCCTGCCTGGCTCTTCATTACAGCAAGCTGCCCAGCTCAAAAGCCTGCCTTTCATCCGGGGCCTCCATGTGCAGCCATTGAGGGATTAAAGATTATCCAGAGGTTACCTCAGAACGGACAGGTAGCGTTCAGCGGAAGTGCCGCATCTGAAGCGCGTTAGCTGAGAAATGCTGTGGTGTTAGAGGGTAGGATTTCTGTTATAGTCCCCGGCGGTGCCTTTTTTTTTCTAGTTATATTCATAATCTGGGAGTGTTCATAATACAGGAGCTCATATTTCTGCAAAGGAGCTTTCACAGTTTAAGGAATCCCCACTGTTGCATATTGAAGGTATGAGTTTTGGGAGTTTCTGCAGCTGAATTGATCTGACTGGAGGCGCTTGAAATGATGAAAGAGGTTTCAGATGTTACTGCTGACACTGAACGCAGAACAGAGGGAGGTTTTCTCAAGCTTTTTGGGGATCTCGTGGTTTCACGGATTTTAATTGGTGCACAATGGTGAGATTATTAATAAAATAAGTAGTTCCCATTCAATACGACTCGCCATTTTTATATCACCAAAGTAGTCTTTCATGCTGTCGCCATTGGTAGATATTGCCTGGCAACCCGGCCACAAAGGTTGCAGATGGTAATGTGATCTTTAAAAAGGATATTGCTTCATTAGCGCGCTTGGAGGAACCAGAGGGACGCGTTTATGGGTTAGGAAGTCCAGCAGGCGTCCGGCTGTCTGGAGACGACACAGCGGACCCAGGAGGACAGCAGCGGATTGGCCGATCAAGGGGGGGGGGGGGGGGGCGGCCCTCTGGGTCGGAGGGGGGGCGTGCGTTACACCTCTGTTTCTCTTCCAGGACTGGGAGACGGAGAGCCACGACTGGTACTGCTTCGAGTGCCACCTTCCGGGCGACGTGCTGACCTGCGACGGCTGCTTCCGCGTCTACCACCTCAAGTGCCTGCCGGAGGAGCACAAGCCCCGGGACAGCGCCCCCCACTGGCAGTGCGTGGTGTGCAAGGTGGGCGCTGCCGCTCCCAGGTGCCCTCTGCACGCGTGGTTGGCAGACCCCCCCCCGCCGGGTTAAACCCTGGGGTGGATCTGCAGTGACCCCCACAGTCAGCAGCTGGAGCCCTCAGGCTAAATGTTAGCATGGATCTGCAATAAACCCAACCAGGAGGGTGAGCTGGACCCCCCAGGCTAAATGTTAGCATAGATCTGCAGTGACCCCCCCCCACAGTCAGCAGTCTGAGCGGAGTACCCCAGGCTAAACACTAGCAATGGATCTGTAGTGAAGCTAGTCAGGAGGCCGAGCTGGGACCCCACAGGCTCAATGTTAGCATGAGTCTGCAGTAACCCCACAGTCAGCAGTCCGATCTGGGTCCCCCAAGTCTAAATGCTAACATGGATCTGCAGTGAACTGGTTCAGGCCCAGGCCATGGGCCAAGTTCATTGGCGTTTTGGGACACGCTGGTACGTCCATTTGGAGGGAATAGAGGGGCCACCCTTACACACACTCACTGCGTCGTTCTTTGTATCCACCCCCTGTGGATAGAAAAGCGTGAAGGGAAAAGAAACCAGACTGCCAAATTCTGGTTGCTAGTGGTTCATCTGCGGTACCATTTTGGAAAATCTCAACCACATAAGTATCAACAGAAGAGTAAACCGTAGCAGCCCATTCAGTTTGTCTGGGCCTGTCATTGTGCGCTTGCACAGCACCCAGCACCGAACGCTATTCTGAAATTTCACATGTGCTAGAAGCTGACTCTCAGCTCATAGGTGGTGTGAAAGCCTTTACTGCCACTCGTAAGCACCTGACACTACAAGATCAAAGCTGTTGAGCCGGAGTACGGTTTCAGCACACGGGTTCAGCGTTGCACAGAGAGAGACGTGTGGAAGAGAAACGCATTGCCTGTGGAAATCTGAACGGTTGCTCTGACGGTGGCCTCAGAAACACAAGATAAAAGATTCACATTGATGACGGAGCTGACTGACTCAGCTGTGACAGGAATGACCATACCTTCACTGGTCTGGACTTCTCCCCCTATGAAACCGACCTTCTCTTTTCCACAGCTGTTGGAGCGTAGACTTGGACAGGTTTTCTGATATACATTAGACAGTACTGTAGTGGCTGTACTCTCAGTACTGATGTTTTGATATATCAAGTACCTTTAACTACCCGCTTTAGCAGGGAGGGAGTGAGACGGCCTCTGTCCTCCTCTCATTGGAGGTTTCCAGTCAGAGGCGGGTCTGAGGAATTGTGGGAAGGCCAGGCAGCAGGCGAGGGGTCCCACTGGTTGCCATCCCCGTTCAGCGCCCCAAACGTCAGCCGCACATCAGAAGCGCTTCCTCTTCCCTCCCCGGTAACGGCTGTGATTTGGACATCAGCGGCCTGGCGCCGAGCCGCTGAGCCCCCGGCGCTTTTGAAGTGCGGTTTGTACACACGCACCCACAGAGGAGGGGAGATCCGTTCTCAGAGACGCGCCGAAATCTTGAGAGATCCCACCGTGTAGGGGGGCGAGGAGGAAAACCAAACCAAAGGCAGCGCTGCTTAATCATTCACAGCTACAGTTCTGCCGCCGCAGCTCAGAGGCTCCCCGAACTCATCAGAAGGCATTTTTCACTGGCTGCTAAACAGACCCGAGATCTGTGCTGCGGCCCTGAGTGTGAAGCCTGGATTCGCACCACCCTGCTATCCCAGCGGTTATTTGTTTGTGTTTTTCCCCACAGGGCAGTAAAAAGAAGAATTTGAGCAAGCAGGAAATGAGCAAATACCTGCGGTTCATCGTACAGCGCATGAAAGAAAGGGTGAGTGTCCTGCAGGAGTCTCGCACCGCGGGGAGCGCACAGCAAGCCCCAGGCTGTAGGCCTCATATCGCCCCTCCTGCATTCTCTCATTGCAGCGCATTACCAGCACCATAATTAGTATGCCAAGGCAGCACCATACAGCTACACGCTGTTATATGTATAGACTCTCAATAAGCTTGTTCGAGTGTGGTGGATCTGTAATTATATTATAGTCCTGGTGTGGTCACGGTCAGACAGTCAGAAGGGGAGAAGGTTCACCGTTAGATTCCAGAACGCGTGAAATATTAGAATAAGCAGAAGAGCATTCTGCATTGTGAAATCATAAAGGGAAAGAACAATGAAGTAAAACCAGAGCAAAACATGGTATAGGACATCAGCAAGCACTCAGCTTTTACGTGAAAGTACAGGTGTGTGTGTGTGTGTGTGTGTGTGTGTGTGTGTGTGTGTGTGTGTATAGAGAGCAAAGCATGCTGGGTAAAGTCACACTGGCCCTTGACCCAGCCCCCCTCCCCTTGTCTGAGACGGCTCCAGGGTGGGTTGAACTCCTGCTGATCCTGGAACAGCAGTCCCTGCAGCCTGAAGGAGGAGCCTCCTCGGCTTACCTATGACTCACCCTCTCCTCATGCATCCACCACTGCGCTCGGTACAGGCGTCTCTGCAGCTCCGTGCTGGGCCAGAGCTGCACCGCCTTCCCCGGGACAGCGGGAAGGAAGGCTTACGCCTGCGAATGTGTATCTGCTTCAGCTGCGCTGCGCATAACAACTGTTTAAAATGGCGTGCGTCTCCCTGTTGATCTTGTTCCAAAACAGGCCATAGACCTGAACAAAAAGGGCAAAGACACCAAGCACCCGATGTACAAGAGGCTGATTCACACGGCGCTGGATGTCTCGAACATACAGGAGGTGAGAGCCGGCGCTGCCCCTGTCCTTCAGAGGCGGGGGAGAGCCCCGCTGAGAGGGGGGGGGCGAGCGAGGCCCCGGAGCAGGGCGGTCCTGTAACGCTGCTGCTGCCGCCGCGCCTCCTCTCAGCGAGAGGTTAGCGCCCTGACGCGCACTCCCCGCTCCCAGCAGCCTCTGATATCGGGGAGAACGAAACAAAAAAAAAAAAAAACCCAGCAGAGCGTGGCGACTGAGTGTCTGGCGTGTGGCACGCCGCCCTCTGCTGGCTGACAGCGGCACTGCGCCGCACGCCAGGGGAAGGAGGAGGGGTGGAGGGGAGTGGGGGCAGGCCCAGCCTGAATGAGGGTCTTTGTGCTCTGCCGTTTCAGAACCTCAGCGAGGGAAAATACAAGAGCCTGGACGAGTTCAAAGCAGACGCGCAGCTGATCGTGCATAACACGGCCATTTTGTTCGGAGGTGGGAATGCCTGCCCTTTCATGAACCACAGCAAAAAAAAACTGCAACTGCAAAAGCTGCGACTGATAAATACAGTACTGCACAGCAATACTTTAACTTGCCCAGAAAAAGGATTTTGTATGTATATATCTGTATCTTTATATATCTGAAATATGCATAGATGAATAATGATAATATTTTCATTGTGTTGTGTTGCAGTGCACAGTGATCAAGCTGAAATTGCGAGATTGCTCTACAGTGATACATGCCATGAGGTATTTCACGTTTTATTAATGTGTCATTTTTTTGTCTGAAACATTTAAGATGAAGGTTGACTCTGATTGACTGTTGTTGTTGCTGTCAAAGCTACCTAAGCCCTGAATTTTATGAATTAAGACTTCCAGCTTCCTCCATTATTTGTTCTGATGGAATATACTGAGCAAGGATCCGTTCACCCTGTTTGCTGTAGTTCAGTCTGTTGATGTCTTAGCGGTGAGGGGAGAGACCCACTGATCTGAGGTCAGCGATCACGCTCCTTCTCTGCTTGTCTTCTCAGCTGAATGAGCTGCAGCTGTGTAGAAACTGCTTCTACCTGTCAAACGCGCGGCCGGACAACTGGTTCAGCTACCCCTGTGTAAGTATGACATCGCTCTGCCTGGTGTCACACGGCGGGCGCTCTCTTCCAGAGGGAATAGCACAGTGAGGGTTCAGAAGTGCGCCTGATGCAGTCGCGGGAACAGCAGGGGATACGGAGCGCAGAGCGCGGGACAGCGTAACACACTACAGCGCAGTGCCGTTGCTTAACTGTCCTTATGTTTTAGTGAAACAAAGTGCAATATAATTAAAGATCTTCTGTATGTATTATTTTTATTATTGTTATAGCTTGTTAATAACAACATGAATATCATAAAACAATATAAGGGTGGTATAAATGTTGTAACAGATGATGATGATGATCATCATCATCATCATCATCATCATCATCATCATCATCATCATCATCATCATCATCAGACTGCAGTACAACACAGTTGCATATCTGCTTTGATAGCCTATTCCTCAGTTGTCAGTGACAGAAGTGTGCAGTGGTGTTGGAACGCACATGTCGGACGCACATGCCGGGAGTGTGCGCTGAAACTGCGTCTCCCCGCCGTTCAGGTGCCCAGCCACGAGGTGGTGTGGGCCAAGATGAAGGGCTTCGGCTACTGGCCAGCCAAGGTCCTGCAGAGGGAGGACAACCAGGTGGACGTCCGGTTCTTCGGCCACCAGCATCAGAGGTGAGAGAGGGCGGCGCGCCCGCGGACCGGCGGTGCCTGTGCCGTCTGTCCTTTTACATACGGCTGTGGTGTGAATTGCATGCAGATCTCCGACTTCGCCGAGTTCTTTTTGGCTCGGCGTAAGGAGAGGGGGAATAACGAAGGCGTGTTTAACTCTGGGAAATATCATGTTACCGCGTTTCTGTTCGGGCCGATTACAGTGTTGGCGAGCCAGATAACTGTGGGAATGTACACTGTTATTAGCACGATCCGTGCAGGGGAATATTTCCCCGCCGGGGATGGGGGTGCAGAAAGCACCTGAGGGGGCCCCTCGTTCAGGCCCAGGCTACCTGCAGACAGGGCGTTGTGCAGGGTTTTTTTTTTTTTTTTTTTAAACTGTCAGGGTGAATGTTGAAATGAAGTGTGCATGGTAGATGTGTGGCATGTTTGAGTACACAGTTGTGTAGATGCATTTCTGTATATGGTGGAGTGGTTGTGTGTGTGTGTGTGTGTGTGTGTGTGTGTGTGTGTGTGCGGAGTTGTGTAGGTGCATTTCTGTGCGTTTGGCCGTGTGTGTGTGTGTGTGTGTGTGTGTGTGTGTGTGTGTGTGTGTGTGTGTGTGTGTGTGTGTGTGTGTGTGTGTGTGTGTGTGCGGAGTTGTGTAGGTGCATTTCTGTGCGTTTGGCCGTGTGTGTGTGTGTCTGCGCGAATAGGCGGAGTGTGTAGTGACGCGTTCGGGCCTGCTCCCCGGCAGAGCGTGGATCCCCGCGGATAATATCCAGGACATCTCTGTGAGCGTGCAGCAGCTGCAGGTGAAGCGCAGCATGGGCTGGAAGAAGGCCTGCGAGGAGCTGGAGCTGCACCAGCGCTTCCTGCGGGAGGGCCGCTTCTGGAAGGGCCGGGCGGAGGAGAGGCACGAGGAGGAGCCGGAGTCCAGCATCTCCTCCACCAGCAACGAGCAGGTACCCCAAACACACACACAGCCCAGCGACGAGCAGGTACCCCAATACACACAGCCCAGCGACGAGCAGGTACCCCCCACACACAGCCCAGCATCTCCTCCACCAGCAACGAGCAGGTACCCCAAACACACAGCCCAGCGACGAGCAGGTACCCCATACACACACAGCCCAGCAACGAGCAGGTACCCCATACACACACAGCCCAGCGACGAGCAGGTACCCCATACACACACAGCCCAGCGACGAGCAGGTACCCCATACACACACAGCCCAGCGACGAGCAGGTACCCCATACACACACAGCCCAGCGACGAGCAGGTACCCCATACACACACAGCCCAGCGACGAGCAGGTACCCCATACACACACAGCCCAGCGACGAGCAGGTACCCCATACACACACAGCCCAGCGACGAGCAGGTACCCCATACACACACAGCCCAGCAACGAGCAGGTACCCCATACACACAGCCCAGCGACAAGCAGGTACCCCAATACACACAGCCCAGCGACGAGCAGGTACCCCATACACACAGCCCAGCATCTCCTCCACCAGCAACGAGCAGTTGCACACACAGACATTCTCCCACCCACCCTCTGGCATAAGTGTAATAATTACCACATGATTGCATGAAGTATAAGTACTTGTGAAGTACTCTGGGTGCAGTTCATATTTAATTCTTCTCAGATGGGCCATAACCTTCATGACCTGAGGTTGACCACTGGTCAGGCATTCCTAGGCTCTGCTCAATGCAGCTCCACTCTCTCTGCTCCCGTTTCATTTTCTTGATAACAGCGCCACCTGCTGGCCGCCACCATGACCAGTTACATGTCCCCGGTTTGTATTGCGTCATTTTTCAGGAAAGAGTTTGTCCCTCAGTTAGTGTGACCAAGAAGCAGAATTTGCATTTTGGTGCGCGAGGCTTCATCACAGCAAAGCAGAAAGACGCAGTCACTGGAATAGCCGAAAGATGCTGGTATCACTTTGTCATCTTTAATTATTCCAGCGAGCTGATTATTCAGGGACGAGGATGACAGTATTAACAGCATTAATCAGTCACACCTCCCGCAATTAATCAGCTGGGATTTCATGGCCCTGTCATTAAATAATTGATGTGCTGGATTATCTTTATTTATTTATTTTAAAGGCAAGCAGCAGGCTGTGGCACTGACATTCTGTCGGGTGCATCAGAGCGTTGCAGCCTGCAGTTCTTACTGGTGTGTGTTGAGGGAAGATAGCTTTCACTGGTGAAACACTGATCCCTCTGTATGGAGGTTCGAGAGGCAAGGTGCTATATCTCCACATGCTCTGCTGTTTCACAGCTGAAGGTGAACCAGGAGCCCAAAGCCAAGAAAGGCCGGCGCAGTCAGCCCACAGAACCCAAAGAGGAGGTGAGTGTGATCAGCAAGCCCTTTGATAGATACTCTAAGCTGTTTAATACTCATGCTTTATTGTGATGAATGATCCCTCAGTGACCTACTGGTTAGCCACACCACTGGTGAATGCTTATGTAGAGTTATACAAATATATCTGTGTTATTTACAATAGTTACCACAGCTAGAAAGTTTTATCAGACAGTACATTCTGGTTTGCACAAAATTAATCTGTTACCTATTAAATATGTAGGATTGTGTCATTTTCATTCAGTGATTTTCTGTGAACCTATAACCATTTTCTTTGGTGTGTCATTTTCCTTTAATTGTTGTCCTGGTCATTGGTCATGAGAGGAGTTCAGTTGCTGCTGACTGTAGTCCTCATTGTGACTACATCTCAGGGGGACGCGTGTTTATGACATCACAAATGCTGACAAAAATCCATTGTGTTGACACTTGTGATGTCACAAAGAAAGCCCACGCCCCTCTTTCTGGCTGCCCTTGGAATGGTGGCTGAGGACTGACCCAAGCCTTTCCTCCCCCCAGGAGCCGGAGCCGGAGGTGGAAGCGGTCAGCTCCAGCCAGGAGATCCCCACCACACCCCACCAGGCCGAGAAGTTCTCCGTTGCCACCCAGACCAAAAAAGCCAGCGCCTCCTCGCCCCGGACGCTGCACCGGAGCACCCAGACCAGCAACGACGGGGCCTGCCAGAACATGTGCCACGAGAAGTACACCAAGATCTTCAACGACGTCAAGGAGATGATGAAGGCCGACAACAAGCGCGAGACCGAGAGGGCGGTCAGGGAGGCGCTGGAGAAGGTGAGGGCTGCACCTGGACGGGGCGGGCAAAAATTAATGAAGCCTTTCAGTGCTGGCTCCCATGAAGGGTGCCGTTCTGTTTTAACCCAACTCATCTTCTCATTACTTGGCTTCAGCATGTAAAGCAGGAAGCAGGTTGAGTGTTTCTTCCCTGCCTCTGTCGGGAGAGATTTGGTGCATTAAGTTACATTCATGTAGCAGACGCTCTATTCCAGAGTGACTTTCAGCACAAAAGAACAGAAGTGTATCCATTCACGCTGAATGAGCAACAGTGTCAGACCAGGCTAACAACAGCAAGTGTGAGCATAAACACTATTCAAGTCCTACCACAAATCAACTTGTGCTAATCGGACTAGACAAGGGAAGCCAAGTATACCACGATACGTCATGGTGCTTGTGCTTGTGGCCGCAGCTGCGCTCGGAGATGGAGGAGGAGAAGAGGCAGGCCCTCAGCAAGGCCGTGGCCAACGTCCAGGTGGAGATGGAGCGCAAATGCAAGCAGGTGAAGGAGAAGTGCAAGGAGGAGCTGGTGGAGGAGGTGAAGAAGATGGTGGGCCAGCACAAGCAGCTCATCTCCCAGACCAAGAAGAAGCAGTGGGTGAGTGGCCCTCCTCAGAGCCCTGCTGTAATTGACCAACTCTCCCATTAGAAATAATTCCGAGCAAGAGACCCCAGCTGTTTCATTTTACATGGAAAAGGGAAAAAAAAAAACACGTTACACCACTAACACTTTAACAAGCTCTCACGGTGTACTTGGGAGAAGCCGAAGGAAAGGCTGCTGGGGCCAAGTGTGGCGTAAAGACAGATGTTGAAAGCCCTTATGTTTAGGAGGGACCATAAAAAGCATTCAAACTGAGTGGCACAAGTAATGCTTATTCTGTTAAAAATTGAACTTGCAGAATAAAGCCAGATTTATACAGGGCGCTTTGAATGACCATCCCTGCTTTGCGCTGGTTAATATAGTGATGTCATTGGCTCACTGGCTCCATAGCATATTGTGTCTACTCCGTGTGAGGCTGTACTGTTGTGCTACAGTGTATAACTTCCATTGCTGTACCTCCAGCACTGTGACATACTGAAATGAGGACTAGTCACTGGATTAGATTAGTCCACTGTGACGTTTTCCATCCTCAGTTGCATTTCGCGGATGCATGGAATGGGCCAAGTTCCAGTAGGCCTCATAATCAGCCCTGCCTCTTACAAAACAAAGCCAACGCAATAAAAGGTTTAGAAGGAGTCGGTCATGTGATGAGCGTTAGTGCATACTGCTTTATGATCATCACGTTACATTCACTTCCATTCGTTCACTCTGTGTCCCGTCTCTCAGTGCTATAACTGCGAGGAGGAGGCCATGTACCACTGCTGCTGGAACACCTCCTACTGCTCCATCAAGTGCCAGCAGGAGCACTGGCACGCCGACCACAAGCGCACCTGCCGCCGGAAGAGATGAAGGCCCCGCCCACACGCCCCGCCCTCCTGTCCTGTCCCGACCACGCCCACAGCCACGCCCATGCCTCATCCACACCAGCCTTCAGAAAACCCTTCGTGGGGCCAGGACTGCGTAGTGCACAGAGCAGTGGCGTATGCGTGCGCTCTGTCTTTCGCTCTCTCTCTCCCTCTCTCTCTCTCATTTAATATGCCCCATGTGTTGAATTTATTTCAGAATCATTTTTGTGATCACGCATGGGGGTATGACTCAATGCACAGTGTGGTAAAAAGGTGTTTTTTTACAGTAGTGCTAATTTTACCTATGTTGGAGAATGTGTTATTTAAGTCTGTAGCAGAATAAGAGCATAAACTAAATACATTTTATTACCTGAATTTTTTTAATCACTTTTCTTACTGTACAACAAAAAAAGTATATATCTGGATGTTGATCTTTAAAAACAATACTATCGCAGCAGTAAATGGCTTTTGCTTTCATATAAAAAGGTATTAAAAAGTTATTAAAAAGAGGAAATAAAGATGAGAAATCTGAATGGTTTTAAAAGTAATAATGTAGGTCATGGATATTTTGCGGTGGTTTTCTCATGTAAATTTCCAGATGCTATCGCCTGTTATTGGATTTTATCCTTTGTCTTAAGTGTCTTCATTACTGGGAACAGGGTTATAAAGTCAGGCGTCAAACCTGGCCAAAAATCTTCCGTTTATTATGATTCACCTATGGGGTTGACTTTGAAATATACTGTAATTTTTATGAAAAACAGAAAAAAAAAAAAATGCTGATTTGCTCTTTTAGTCTAAAATTGTGGGGAATACATAGGAATCTTTACTGAGCTGGATCTTAGAGAAGGTTTTAATATTTACTTGTGTTATGGTTTGCACATTTAATTTCTTTTTTTTTCCTAACCCAAAATGCTTGTAAAATTGCCAAATACAATGTTTGTTGTACCTGTTGTAACAAAAGAAGTTAAGTGGTGTTTATTTTCATTTTGGGGGGGCAGGGTGGGGGAGATGGGAGGGGAGGGGTTGATATCAGTGTCATTGTTCTCGTGATATGTACACTGTAGATTTGGTTAGCTAAGACTCTCGCTGCTTCTGCTGTAGTTGGTGGTCAATGCCTGTTTTCTCAGCGCCATCAAAATACTCAGAATGAAGAGACCTGCATGTGGTTTAACGTCAAACTTTAAAGAGAAGAAAAAAAAACAAAAAAAAAGACGCTTGCCGAATTTCTGGTTCAAGAATCTAACAGAAATGGATGGATCAATATAAAATATCCGAAATATAATATTCGGATGCTGAGTCTATTTTCTTGCCGAGTTATTGAAACACATTCTCAATTTTCATGTTGCATCATGACATTTAGATGTTTTTTTCTTTTTTGTGTCACTGTCTAAAGCTAAAGGCAATAAAATTGCCTAGTTCATTTCTAAACTAAAGTAAAGTAATGGAAAGAAGCTAATTGTCCAGTTTGTATGTATCAGAAGAATTGTACGTGAACCACAGAAAATGTGCATCGTTTCCTTTTTTTTTTTAAAGGAATTTGAAGGGCTGGTGAAATGACTGCTTGGAAGGCAGTTGTCTTTTTCTTTTGGGAGTAACGAACACCAGTCTGATTATGTATGTGATCAAACGGCAGGCTTTCCCTCTCGTTTCGGGGTTGTCCTTGTGAGGAAAGCTGTGAAATGGGCTGTGAGGAGTTAAATGGGGTTTTTAACACAGTTAATCCCTACTCCATGTTTGTGTCGTATTGGTGCTGTGTGTGTAGTTTAACATACATGTCCATTTGACAAAAAGTACACTAGGTTGTCCATGCTTCCTCTGCCACGTCCTATGAATTATGCAGGATTCTCTACAATGAGGTGAAGTGGCAAACGCACAAACATTTCTTTGATGCCTCGGACCCATCTCTATAATATCCTCCATTTTGCTAAAGCATTCTGTGGGGGGGGGGGGGGGGGGGGGGGAGGATAATCGATGTACTACAACATATTTTATATTAGTCCATCCAATCAAAATGAACATTTGTGATATTTTCTTCAGTGGAAATATTTGGATGTGTCATTCCAGTTTGTACAGTAGGTTTGGTATCTGCATGACTGTAAGATGTTTGTATTTTAATTCATTATTTTCCAATGACATGATTGCACTTCCTGAAATGATGCAATATGATTTTTTTTTTTGGTTTTGGTGAAAAGTTAATTTACCTCACTGCTTAACTGATACACCATGGATTATGTCTGTTGAGAGAGAAGTGTTGTGACTAATTCATGACTAAAAATCAAGAAAACAGTCTTCAAACCAAGTAAGCTCCTTCACTGTCTGGATGTACATTTACTGTGGCTTTCTTCTGTGTTTCTGCTGGGTTTTGTTAGACGCATTAGCTAGCAAAATATGTAGTTACTCTATGTGCTAACATGGAAAAATAAATGTATCTACAACCATTAGTATGGGTTTAAAATTAATTTCCCTTTTTTGCAGGCAAGGGAAAGTGTCATGTGTTGCATACATGACATGTACTTTCAGAAGTCGAGCTGCATGCCGTAGGAACACAGCCCAAGATAAGCAATTATATTTTACTGGGTTGAATGGGCTTATCCAAAATCCAGTTAAGTATTCTGTTTAGCAACACAAACTACATTCTATCAGGTTGTAAGGGATTTTGGTGAAATTTTGGAGTATGGTTTATGCATGTGGTATATTCAGTTGTGCCCATATGTCCAGCAATTCAGGAACAAATTCTGTTTTCCTAGATTCACAGAGCATGCAGATTAATAGAGCGCACAACTCCAGACTATACACCAGATAATTTGGTGTGCAAAGGAATGGGACCATTTAACACTATACCCAATACAGCTCCCTTAAACATGGAAGCCACTCGCATCCAAATATTTTTATGCATGGAATTTAGACTGGCATTAGGTTTCTTCAGAGGTTTGTATGATGAGCTCATTGTGGCAACAGATTGCTCATTTGCCACAAAGGCTAGAGAACCTTGATTTTTCTCCATTGCTAATGACATGGTCTGCCACCATCTCTACAGCAGGCAACCCCCAGGATCTTGCCAGCTCCCAAGATAGAATGGCAGAACTGATCTCTCCTAAAGATGGTGACTCACTACATCACCAGCCCACAATGCTAATCCCCTCTAAGGTAATACATGTCAGAATTAAAATGAAAAAAACAAAAACCTAGTACTATACCACCAGTTTCCTAACCCACAACCAATCGCTCAGCCTTCATTGCTTTCAGCTCACCTGAGCACACTACAGTCTGCTCAGCTTTCCATTCTTTTCATTCACTACCATACAGCCATCCACTCATCCCAAGTACTCCAGACAGCATAACCTCAGGCTTTATAGCCTCATGGCTAATTAGCCAACCAATCAAAAACCTGGGCTGTTACCACATTCTCATGCTTATGCATACATCAGTAATCAGTCAACCAATCAAAAACCTGGGTTGTTACCACATTCTCATGCTTATGCATACATCAGTAATCAGTCAACCAATGAAAAACCTGGGTTGTTGCCACATTCCCATACCTACTCACACCATACCTAGTTACTCAACCAATCATACGCCTGGGCTCTTACCACAATTTCACGCTGCTCATACTAATTACTCAACCAATGACAAGCCTGTGCTATTACCACATTCTCCTCCCTCATGCTAAGCCCACACACGACACCCGCAATCCACCATACACCCTCCCTGAGCCTGGAATTCATATCAGAACAGAGTACTGAATCACCAGGATGCACAAAACAAAGCAAAACACTAGACACACCAAACACACACCAAGAAATACATAAAATTAGATGGCTGATTTTAAAAAAGAATAATGACCAAAAATTTGCTTCTTTTGATTTAGGTATATCCTGAGGGTTCATCTTGATCCATACAACGCTGTCTTCCTTACCTCATGACACTTCTGAATTCTCCCTGCAGCCTGGTTCCACCAGCTGATTATGTATCCTCTGTCCCCTGCCTCAAGCCTGCTCCAGCAGCTCTCGATACTTTCCCTTTTTCCTGTCGTTAGCCTCTCCTGTGTCCTCCTCCCATGGAACAGTAATGATTGTTTGAATTTATTTGATAAGCATTAAAACTTTCAGGGTACAGCAGCAGTGCCCCAATGGGGAATCGAAGTCCAGCTCCTCAACCACTATGGTGCACTGCCGCCCCTCACAACTAAAACTATCAAAGCCAACACAATAAAGCTTGTAAACTTATTTCCATCGTGGTCCTTTAGTGGGTAGCAGTGGGAAGTCAATGGGACTAAAAGAAGCAGCTGGTTTTGATATGAACACTCTGGATCTGAAGAGCTGTCCTCACTGTACACTCATGTAATTGCCAAGTTTTACCCAGGTCTACCTCTAGCATTATTATTACATTATTGCTGTTGAGCAGATGGTCTTATCTTAGAGCAACTTACTCAGTGCATCTAATAAAGTGCCATGAAAGGTTGCACAAAGAGGACGCCGCTAACCACATGTGAACAAGCGTCAGCGCCAAACGGTGACATCACAAATGCGTGCCATCTAGCCTGCAGTCTTTGGCAGCACTCATCCAATTGGTCTCCTCCTCCCTCCCTCCTTCCTCACTGCTAACCCCCTCTTTCCAGGAAACATTTTGCCCATTTCATATTCCCTCTTCTTCCCTCATTATTCTTCCAATATTCTCAATATTCTTCCATATCCCCAATGGCTCATAAATCCCCCTGACGAAGAAAAACATGGTGTTCTTCACAATTGCGTATTGTCTTTTTCTTTGTCTACCTTGGTGGATTATTTGCAAGGTAGTGGCCAGAGTCTGTTTTGTTTTCCTTCAGAATGTTCCATTTTGCTCCGAATGGAAGGCCGCTGCATGAGCTCTCCACACGGTGGGCAGCAAAAGTGGGCAAAACCCTGCTTCAAAGGAATCGACAGAGGCTTACTTCTACAGACCAAGGCAAGAGGAGGAGGATTTTCACAGCAACAAAAATAAAAGCTTTTATTTTGTTCATTTGAATATAAAACAGATGTTATCACACATGTACAAAGCGTACTGGTGTTTTTTTTTTTTTCTCGATATAAGAAAAGGTTCCTACCCCCTTTTTTGTGTGAAGGAAACAAAAAAAAAATCTCAGTTGTGATTAGTTGCGTACATAAAATTTCCTTAACCAGTCACCAGATTTATTGAAGTAACGCTGCTAACATTCAACTGATTTCAAGGGTCAAGTCACCCTCCTGTAAAGTGTCAAGCAGGATTCACTATATTTAATAACAAGCACCATGAAGGAGGTTGCTCTCAGGCGGTCAGTGTCTGTAAATTGCATGACTGCGGTGTATTCAGTTTTTAAATCTTTTTTTGTACTTGTGCATTGCCTTGTTACGCAAGATACTTATGTTTTCCTTTAGCTGTTTTTTTTTTCTTCTTTAAATTCCAAACTTCAAAAGAACACTAGGTCACAACACAATATAACATGTTTTGTACATTCTGATACATGGTTTTATCTACAGTACAGAACCTAACACAGGAAGGTCCTTTATTGCTAAGCCCCAGTGGACTTGTTGGCAAATAATAATCGATATCCTTCCACTTTTTTATCACGATACAATAAAAAAGGGAATTCAGCGGTTTAACAAAGTTTACAGAGTATAACAGCACACAAATGACAGGTACTCAAAGGAGAGAGTTGTGAAAGCAGGAAACTAAAAGTATATCCAAATGCAGTATGATAAAGGTGTTGAATTACAAATTCTGCCATCACAGCTATGGTCAGTCATTATCACAAGAGAATTTTAAAACAGTGGTATTACAGAACGGGTGTCACTGTAAGTGGGGAATGACGGTCAGTGTAGCATAGTGTAAAATTCCCTCATATGTTGGACTGGAGGTTATGGAAGATGGATTGGAAACTTGGGAGTTCTTAGTCTACTGACTTGCCAATGCACATGAGAAGATTTATTTTTTCCAATGAAAACACTTTATTGCACCTGAACGTATGAATGTAGGCAGCATCCGTTGGCCAAACAGGCTTCTGTAAGTGTTGTAATACTTTTAAACGTGTACAAAACAGAAGTTCCAAACACACCTGCACCATACAAAATAAATTATTTTTTTTTCAGTGACCAACAATATTTACAGACACCATGCAGACTCTCTCACACCAAGCCTAAATTTCCAATGAACGATGGAAATTACGTAACAAAATGTTGCAAAATTATGTGCGGTTTTTTTCTACTTCTTTAGGAAAACATTTCTTTTATTTGGGAATGACATCATCAATGCTTCCAAACATAGACTGTAAGACTTTTCTTCTTTTAAAAACAAGAAAAAAAAAATGAATAGTATTGTCACTAAAAGCTCACAGGTAACCCGATCCCAATAAACTGTAGGCCTATAAAAAGACTAACAATAATCTTTCTCGGTACAGAAGAAACATATTTTCCCTGCATCCTGATTGCAATTATATTTTGCTCTGCTCACAACCTTCCCTGTGTAAAGCAGTCTCCTTGCTTAATGCAACACACGAATGTTAGGACATAGTACATCTCACCTTTAAACTTGATTGTGTCATTGCTATCTTTGTGGGGTTTTCTTTCCATTCAGAACAGGTGTAGACATTGACCAGTTTAATGGAGGACATAGATGAGTTCAGCCATGGCAGCTTTGGCTGGTATTGCAGTGAATAAAGACTGAAAATCTGCAGTTTTCACTAGTATTTGAAGTGCGTCTTGTCCTTGCTGAGATGAGGCCTCAAAGTGTACTGGATGGTTTTAAAGCAAGAATGACAGGATTGTAGAGGGTTCATACCCCTGCCATTCTGTGCCGCTTACATGGGAAAAAAACTCGATCAAACTAACAGAGGTGCAAGATGTAAGTGGAAATTACAATGGCAGACAACATTTGTTGGTTCACTTCCATAGCCTTAATTTTAAAACTGCTACAAGCCCCCAATGTTTTCTGAATATTAAATGAGCGTTTGGCTCAACTGTTTAATTTAACGCCATGCTGTGACTTGATTGTTCTTTTCCATTCATCGCAGAAGGCACAGAACCTGCTTTAAGGTAACAACCCTGCAGTTCGTGAAAAAATGACGGAACTGAGACATTGAGACTTGAAAATAAACACATACTGAAAAGTCTGCTATGGAAATGGGAAAGAAGATGTATGCGGCTTCTACGATTTCATTTTTGTTGTGTCAGGAGTCATTGCAATGATTATTCTGTAGACGGAGGGGTCACCTCAACTCGACCAAGACACTTCAGTTTGAGCCAAAAATAAATGGGGCTAGTCTTTCCCATTAGGAAAAGTGCAGGGGGGTCAGAATCTGACGAATTACTTAAATTTGTAATTCCAAGAAATACACCTTCACTTTTGAAGACTTACATGTAAACACATTATTCCCCACAGAATTGGTTAAAAACAAGAGATCTTTCCTGTGTTACAGTTTTGAAACACAGTCGCTACAGTATCCATTTCCCTCTTCCAAAGGTTCCTCACAGCTGTACGATTTACCATTTCCATTTTTCTACAGTGAGGCAGCAGTGAACACGACATCAACACTTAAACCCCAACAAGGGATGAGCAGTAACTTCGAATAGAGCCAAAAGGTCAAAATATATTTAGGACTAAAACTTTTCTATTTACAATTCTTAGTACTGTTCATCTCCACCTATCATTCGAAACACCTGACAAGTGTTCTACATGCCAACACAGACACAGATCTAATGTTGCCACTAATCCAAAGGTGCAATTTCTGTATGGATTTTAGATTTCTAGATTATTATAACTGCCATCTCGTATTTAGTTCCCTTCTCGCTGGCATCTTGTCCCATGGGCAGATTCAGCTGGGACACCCTGGACATATGTGTGTGTGTGTGTGTGTGTGTGTGTGTGTGAGTGTGTGTGTGTGTGTGTGTGTGTGTGAGTGTGTGTGTGTGTGTCACTCAATCACTGCGACAAACCTGTTTTATCTACAACAACAGACACCATGCAAGTGAGAAGTACTGCATTTCAGACGTTTTCATTGGTGAATCCTAGGTCTTTTTATATATATATATTTATATATATATTTATATATTTATATTTTTATATACTTGACGTGAGTATTCACTCAAGATAATACAATGCTTTGTTTTATATTAGCAAATATTTAAAGAGTAAAACATTCTTAAATGTCTCCTCTTATATACTTCTAAATAGCACAAAATAAATTAAACGTTTTGTACATAATTACATGATATGAAGTAACGTAGTGTTTTCCTTCCATGTTTGAAGTTTGATATCAAAGATGTGACTCAATAGACGTCTGTTTTGCGTCGCTGAAACAGACTGGGGAACCACCCTTTGGGCGGTTGCTGTGACAGTACAGCGGAGCGTTTAAAAGCAAGTCGGAAGAGCATGACTAAAAACACAACAAATAATAATAATAATAATAAAAAAAGTTATACCTCTTTGCAAAGTTCAAGGACAAAATCGATATGTCCCGTATCGAAACACCTGTAATGCTTTATACCTTAAAAACAGTAAACAACTTAAAATACAGTTTGCCACAGTATGTAAATATTTTTTAAAAAATACCCTTACCTCTTAGAGGGTGTATTTAAAAAAATTGAGCAACTTCAGCGTACGTAACATGAAAATATAGAGCCACACGCATTTCAAAAGCAATATCCAAATAAGCAAGGAGTGTGTAGTACAATGTGGGGGTCTTCTCTCCCAGACAGGAAATAGGTGAAGCTTCCTTTGTCTTTGTTTTCCTCAAACCTCAACACAAACTTAACTCTTTCACATTCCTCACACCAATCCGGAGTGCTTTCAAGCTAGATCACAGACATCTCTGCTATCCTGGCACCATCCCATCAACTTCTACTCTGTACTTCTGTAGCGGACACAACATGTTTGTTTGCGATATGTACACATAGTAGTCAGTGAATGCCCTCTCTGAGACAGGCTACATGTTATAGGCCACATATATGGGGTCTAACTGGTCGGCCAGGAAGCCGTCGCGTAGGTGCATCCGCTGCTTCTCCCCACGGGAGTTGATGGGGATCACCCCAATGTCCACCACCACCACCACGCCCACGATCAGGTAATGCTCCTCCAGAACCACGTTGGTCACCAGCGGCACCAGGTCCAGGGCCTCCTGCTCTGATCCATCCAGCTCCACCACCACCACCAGCAGGTTCGTCCAGGTGAACACCGCACTGGAAAAGATGACAGTGTTTAAACACATTGGACGCAGCACAGTGGTATGGTTGCTGGTTGCTGGTTCGATTCCCTGCTGAGGCACTGCTGTTGTACCCTTGGGCAAAGGACTTAACCCAAAGTTGCCTCAGTACATATCCAGCTGTATAAATGGATAACATGTAAAATTGTAACCTAAGTCGCTCTGGATAAGAGCGTCTGCTAAATGCCAATAATGTAACGTAATATAATGTAATATACAACTGGGCTCTCCATGCTAAACTTAACCTAGCAATGATGGACTGAAATAAGTGCATAATCTATTGGTAATGGACATTTTTCAACAAGCATTTCAGTGTGTTGGTCTGCACAGGGTTTCCACTCTGAGCATAATGTTTTGATGCCAGTGAGAGCATGTTTACAGGACTGGAAAGCGCAGTAAAATGTATTTTGTAACACCGGCAGTCTCCCCACCATTCTGTGATGCTCTTGTGAGTCCTGATCACCGAGGTCTCGATGTCAATGGGGTGGTATCTCATTCCTCTCAGCTCCATGGCCTCATCCAGCGCCCCAACAACGTACAGGGCATCGTGTCTCTCTGCAAGCACACAGGCGCTGTTAGTGAAGTCCTCATTAAAACATCCACCTCCTCCCCTTAATATAAATGTTATCATGCATCGCTGTTAGGACATAAGCATGATTTGTGACATTTAGAGAGGTCTTTCATCCAGAATCCCTACAGGTCACATGTGTCTCTGAAGCATGAGAGAATACAGAGCCATTCTGAGGTATTCAGATACAATCCTTTTGAATGGCAAAAAGAACTGTCTACAGATACATCCCTTTGGAAAAACAGAAGTGTCAGACAGGCCTGAAGGTATACCCAGTATAGGATAACAAATTGGAAAAACACAACTATCATACCAGATTGAAGGTATTCTCACTTTATAAGGCACACAGAAGTGTTGAGAGTGCGGAAAGTGCAGCCCTTTGGAAAGACACACACACACACACACACACACACACACACACACACACACACACACAGTCTGCAGGTGTAGCCGCAGGCGTGACCGAGCCCCCTCACCTCCGCTGGCGTCTGTCAGCTCCGTCCTCCTCAGAAAGCCCAGGTAGCCCGTGCGTGCCCAGATTGTCTGCGTGTCCCCGAAACTGAGGCGGGAGTTGAAGTGGTCGGACTGCAGGGACTCGTCGCCGTAGACGGTGAAGTAGCCGCTGGCGTTGTGGCCGCTGTGAACCCAGATCTGTGGAGAGGACACGCTCCATGTCAGACGACAAGTTAGAAGTCTCACTGCATCAAAATGGAATAGAGACCACACACTGCTCTACCTCTCCCAGCTACCTTTATTTGCACATTTGCCCCACAATCAAAAAACTTTTCAATCTTTGGGGATTTCCGTCAGGATACCAGGGATTAAAGTTTTTTCCATATTATCTTTATGTATAAATAAACCCCGTTGGGAACATTACAGTAAAGTGCAAGATTCTATTTCCTGCTTCAGTCGTGTTATAGTCCACTAACATGATATGTGTGCAATTATTTATTGTGTAAGCATTTGCATTGTACTAGTTTTTATACAGGTGCTCCACACCTTAAACATACTGTGCATCCTGGAGGTTTTCAAAATAATGAACCAAGAATCCCCCTGATGACTGAAACAACATTACACTTGGAAGGTGACTGTTAACTTTTACAAAGAACACCCCAAAGTGCTGAGATGGATTTTTCATTTTTGAAATGATTCTTTTTTTTTTTGATGTTAACACTGCTTGATGTTAATACTGCTTATATACTCTCACACTCCTCTTCCTGTTCAACCTAAGGCTGTTACATGTTTCTTTAATGTCGCCCATTAACAGTTAAGCGTTAAGATTTGAGCTGCAGAGGGGAAGCAGTAACAGCTTTCTGCTCGACAGGGTCCGTTTCTGACAGTAACGCGTTCCGATCTGACCTCCCCGAGGTGCGAGTCTCCCAGCGGGCCTTTGGTCTCAGGGTTGGCGATGATGATTCGAACTCCAGGTAAAATCTGGAAGGGAACCAAAACATCACACAATAAGCCGTTTTACACCCCTCAGTCTCAACCCATACAGCCAAGGCCTATCACCTGCGTGCAAATTCAGTCTGAGGACCTGACTGATGGATTCAGGGAAGCAACTTAAAAACCATGACTCTTACAAACACCAGAGCAAAATCTGATATGGTCAAAATGAAAGCCTCTTCATTGCTCATGGCAGAGTCATTTTAAACATAAAGTAGAGCTGGGGATACAAAGCACCTCTGAAACAGACTTCCTCAATTAAGGGGTTGCACTGCAGTTACCCCAAGGCTCCTCACAGATCAGCACTACCCCACAAGGATGAGACAAAGACAATTTATTTTCAGGTGTTGATAGGAAAAAAAACAGGCCGGACCATTACTCCACCACTTGATAAAAAGGCTGGTCAGGTGAAAAATTACTTTTAAACAGAGCGTTTTTGCCTAGAACAATAATATGCATGATGATTTACACAAAAGAGCAGCTCTCTTTATGAGAGGCCTTTTAAGATGTCTCACCTTTCCTGATTCCATGAGTGGTAAACTGTGTGGAGACCCCCTCTCCACTAGACGAACCCTAAAAAAAAAAAAGGAAACACATGCAATAAGTTAGCAGGATAGCACTGCAATGCATGTGTAAAAATAAGGTTAAAAAAAGGAAAGCAAAGAAAAAAACTTTTGTGCTGCCAATAACAAAACTTTACATTAAATTATCAGCATTTAGCAGACACTCCTTCCTCCCTACTCCTGACTTACATAGGTTACAGTTTTTATATGTTATCCATTTATACAGCTGGACATTTACTGAAGCAACGCTGGGTTAAGTACCTTGCCTAAGGGTACAGCAGCAGTGCCCCTGCGGGCAATCGAACCAGCAACGTTACGGTTACAAGCACTGCTCCTTATCACGACGCTACACTGCCGCCCCAAAACAGTTGCATCTTATGGTAGACTGGCTTCATAAACTGCACAGGCCGGGTAAAGGCTGACAGGATTTCAGGAACTTGTGTTATCGCACGGAATTCCAAGCGGTAATCTCTGTTTGATTAAGCAGTTCCAGCGAGCACTTGTACTGAGCTACTGCGAGGTCACCCTCTGCAACACAGCACTACAAACCGCTGGGTCTGAACAGATGAGCTCTGAACAGTTACCAAAATCAGACAAGGCAGGCAATGAAGGGAGGAAATTAAAGCTGGGGTGATGTAACTGGCTCGGCCATGATTGGCCGCTTCCGCAGAGCACAGGGGAGCGAGAGGAGTTTTTCGTCAACTTGACCTTGCCCTGTCCCCCGTATACGACTTAGCAGCTAAAGTAATCCTCATTCTCAACAGCCTTTCATAAACGCGACACGAAGAGGCTCTCGATACAGAGCCGCACGGCAATGTTGGTCCATTAAGGGGGGGAAAAAAAGCCACTCGGATATTGGAGCCACTCAGGCCTTAACATCTTTTACAAACCAATAAAAATGCTGAGAGCCCACTTCCTGAAACAGCAACATGATGCAACATCATAAAACCAGGAAATCCTGCCATTTAAAGGCACAAATCAACTGAAATAATACAAACTGAAAATCTGCTTCAAGTCTTTATCATATACTCAGATATACCTCACCCTATATGTGTAGGCTGAAGTGAGCGACATCACAGCTTTTGTAACAATCCCTGTTCTAAGAATCCAGGGCGCAGTAATGTCTCTTCCTGAACAGAGGCAATAGCAGCAGGTCTATGGGCACATCCAGGGCTCAATGCTGCCTTCTGATTTGTTTGAAGGGTGAAGGATTACATGGCCTGTGTCTGTCTATTCTGCCCGCGGATGTGCCCTCTGTCGCTGGGTAAACGCTCTTATCTGAGACGCAGACAGTGCTGTGCAATGCTGAGGTTGAACTCAGATGTCTGACAAGGCTTTTCTTGTCCAGTAAATAATGAGTCTGGCTTTGGTCCCTCAGTTGGCTTTCACATGACAATGTTCCTGTGTGTAAGTCTCTCTGCCACACTTCAAACGCCAAGACATTATTCAGATACAACTTATTCTGATATTCCAACATAGTTTCATTTATGTCAGCTATTATATTAGTTATTATATTCAGAATACAGTATGGTTCGTCTAATTGTCATTTATTTGCTGTTCTTTAGAAAATAAATTTATCCTGGTATTGTTGTACGGGATGCTGTAACGTTCAATTCTGAAATAAAGGATGCATTTTGGTGGGCTGCACTGCGTGTGGAAAAAGCACACCTGTAGCACCCAATGTGACATCAGTTCTTCTAATATTTAAATATGGTTTTGGATCAGCATGTGGTCACAGTAGAATGGGCAATATAACCACACAAATGTATCTCTGTCAACCCACAGATATGACGCACACAAAGCAAAAGTTTAAAGTCACGGACAGAGCTTAGCTTGTATACCTGGGGCAGTGCTCCCCTGAGAATATACTAAGTGATCTGTTTTAACCCTGGGCATCGATGCCGCATTGATAATACAAAGAAGAAAAAAACAAACAAACAAGAAGGAACATTCACCAGGAAGAATCGTAGAAGCCCAGAATGAGAAAAGCGGAGAATTTCCAGGTGAACTGCACCGGAGAAAAAAAAAGGAAAGACGAAACAAAAAGGACGGCTTACCTGTCATGTCTCAGGGCCCTCATATCAACGTACACAGTAGTAGGGTCAGGTCCTGAAGTGCCCTGTAACCAATAAGACGCCAGAGTGAGGAGAAGGGGGAGGGGACACGCGTACCCTATCAGCCGCTACTGTGTGTTAGTGCTTCAAACAAAGCTTGCCATTCATACAGAGTGTGAATGGAAGCTTTGAGACAGGAACTACAATGACGAGGCAAGACACACAGTCCTGCAAACACACAGACACAAGCGGTGATACATACATCCGGGAAGGCATGAAAAAATGACAGGACGAAGAACAAAAAAAATAATAATAATAAGAATGAAACCCCCATAAAAATATGTCAGGATGTACCCCAGGAACCAGACATCGGACCCGCATGCAAACAGAAAGCAGTGCATAAGGATTTTACGAGGGGGAAAGCCGAAAGTTAAACACAAAAGGGGGACAGACGGAGGAAACATGACGTCACTTAGAGAGAGGTGGGAAACGGTGCTACGGAGACAGGTGACAATGGCTCTCGTTGGCAGCGTGAGAGTGGCAGGTTTGTAAACGTTTCAGTGTCCCCCCTGAGCTGACTACAAACGCAAAAGCCCCGTGTCCCCTGTCTGGAGGGTCTTGAGTGTCAGGTGACAGGTGGAGTCACCCAAAGCAACCCCCCCTTCCCCAACATGAACCCCTAAAACTTTATCCACTTTCTTTTCCCAAAATGCATATCTGGATGTGCTTTTGTGGGATTCAGAATGCCCACACCAAACCCCAACCCCTCCAAAAAATGCATAAATAAATACAAAAAGCTACTCGTGTGGAGATAAAGCCCCCATAAGGCCCAGTGAATTCAGCATGGGCTGAAGAAGCCACATGGAGGTGGGCTGGATTACATGTGACATGATGACGTTAACTGCGTTTCACTCCATAGCTCAGTGTTAAAAAAAAAAATAATATTAATTAATGGCAACAAATCAACAGAGTAACAGAGCAGACAGAAGTAGATACCCCTCTACAGCCAAGGCACCATGACACAGCATTACTTTGGTGATTCAGGAAGTATTAGTAGCTGGACTCAGTAACAGAAGCACCCGCCACCAGCGAAGAGGAGACAGGAGAGGGCAGTGCATGCTGGCCCGGGGCTTTGCCCGCCGAACGGGACCGCCAGGACAGAGGCACGGCATGGGGGTGGGGGTGGTGGTCTACACCACACACGGGTCGGGTTAGTGGGTCTATTCGCACAGCCCTATAATGCTCCTCTGGGTTTCAGCAGTGCAACAGCCAAAGCCTTGCAAACATCTCCCCCCGCACAAGCAAACGTACGACTAAGAGACCAAAAGAGAGACACCTGAGAGAGAGGGGGGGAGAGTGAGCCCCTACGTGTGGTCCCTATAGTAACAGAAACGCCCCGCTGATCCGCGCCACCGGTAGCTGCGAACCGATTACCAGAAGTGAGGACTTTTTAGAAACCCCAATTTCAAGCGTGTTGAGAACAATCGGGATCTCATAGACCAAAATCAAAGGTTACTGTTAACACTGCAAGGGTTTGCATCCTATTGTAACTGACACCAGGCAGGGCTCCTCACATACTGTTTCGCTGCTCACCCATGGCCACAGAGACTTCCCCTCTTACTCACCTTTCAGCTTCCATTTTGTGAACACCACCTACACACAAGCCTTGTGGTATGTGCAGCATAGAGGAGGTCTGTTAACCATGAATGTGGCTCCCAGATTAGTCTGTGTTTGGTCGTGGCGTGTGCTTAACACCCTTGTTTTAGCGTATCGGCAAGGCGTACCACACGTTGGCATGAACAAAGCTTCTTACCCCTACTCTGCTCAAAAGTGCCGAGCACCCTATAGTACAGCGGGCTCTTGGGTATTAGCTATTAGCCATTAGCATACTTGAGGCCACGACTCTGACCTAGTGCTGGGGGGGCCAAGAGGTGGGTAATTAGGGAACATGAAGAACCCCCTACCTGATCGGCAAGCTTCCCCAGCCTGTGAGGCTACAGCAGGAGGAGGGGGAGGGTGAGGAGGAGGGAGGGAAAGAAGGAGGGGAGGAACGAAGACAAAACCAAGTATGAGATATGTGGGTGGGGATTATGCAAAAAAGCCGGGAGGGGTAAAAACAAAAACCAAAACAAGAAAACAAAACAAAACAAATACAAAAAAATGTCAAATATAGAAATGTTAAACAAAAACGAGAGATGTAATCTTAACTACCAAAATCTAAGACAATATTTTCAACTACTAAGTAAAAGGTGAACATATATACTGTAAGGAAAATTTATGCTCCAGTATTTACAGTTTCATTACAGCTGGCATGCTGTAATCATCTCATTTTTTAAAATTTCATATAACTGAATACTTCTTACAATAATTAAGATGGCAGATATCACTTATCTATTTTTTCATATAATTTTACTTCATAATCACACAATGGTGTACGATATGGTAATTATTCTTCCAACAGGCACCTCCATGATATTAATGTTTTTTAGAAAATACATCTTATTTTCATTATGCTAAACAAATGACAGAAAATAACTAAAAAGTGAACATATTTACAAATACATGCTGCAACTTGTAAGCAAACATGACTTACTTTATTTCATAGAGTTCACCGTTTTTGCGCTAACAATCATTTAGCCATGAGCTGGTTTTGTTACAAATAAGGAGGAGATGTGAAAGAATGAACACTCCGAAATGAAAGCATGGGACCGTGAGTGCGATGTGCAACGTGGCCTGGAACAGAAATGGTGGAGACAAGCCTGACTCCGCTCCTCCCTGGCTCCCCAGCAAATCTGCTGCCCTCAAGGTTAACGCAGAGGCAAACTTTCTGAAGCTACTGCTGCATGCCCGTCTCTCTTCAGAGGTCACAGAGAAGAGGACAATCCAGCCATGGGCTTTGGGCTCTGTTTCTGTCTTTCCATCCTCAACAGACCTCATTAAGCACGTGATAACGCCCTTAGCCCCGGTGTCTGTGGGTAAACTACACCTGAATTCCCATCTGAGCGGGATTACCGAAAACGGGATTAATCCGAAACAGGATTAATGGCATGCTGATTGTTCACACAGCTGCATACGATATTTGCTTGTCCTGAAATGAAAGAAGCGATTTTCCACACTCCATCTCAGGGGCCATGGAGATCAGGCCTGCGCTAACACACTGACTGGATGACCTTGTGAAAGAAGCCTCTGCATTGGATAAAATCTCAAAATAAAACCAAGATCACATCCTCCTGACTGAAAGTAACAAAGACTGAACCTTCAAGGACAGGGGCTTTGCCCATACTGGGAGGTATGGTGGACTCTCTCGTATTGTGGCTGTGTTAAATTTGGCTCCCGATTTTGTAGTTTTCATATTGCACACAGCCAATCACATAGCCATTTAGATATCAGCTGGTGACCTAAAATGCACACACAGCAAATCACAAAAACTAAATGCTGTTGCTCGTCTGGGCACACTTCATTCAGTCATATGAACAAAAGGCTTGTTTAATGTTCAAGTTGTAGGTCTCCTCTTCCTTGTGTACTGAGACATTAAATATAAAAAACAAACAGATAAAAACATTTTATAAGATGGGACATTTCATGTACACCCCCCACTTTTTCACTTTTTTAACGGGAATTTCATAAGTTTGAAACCATAAAAACAATGTAACAAATATATTTTTTACCGGAAATGTATAATTTCCTTTACTAGCCTGTCATCACTTGTTTCTCATCCAGCACAGAGCAGTCTCGATCACTGCGAAAGATCTTCAGAGTGACCTCACAAAAGGACAAGCTTGTCACTACACTGACAGTCACATGACAATGGCCGGCTTGTTCCGCCTCAATACCGTCTGGCAGTGTTGGATGGATTTCCAGACTTCACTGAACGCAGGTGGGTGTGGGCGGGTCTCTCACCTGTAAACAGATGGCCAGGTTGACTCTGCAGCCGAAGGAGGTGCTGACGGCCCGCGGGTGGAGCCCCAGGTCCTTGAAGAGCTTGGAGAAGGACTGGGTCAGGGCTATCCTGGGCCGCTCCTCTGCCACCACCACGCACGTCCTCACCCGCGACAGCTCCAGGCCTCGGGACTGAGCAAGCCACACAGGGACAGGAGCATCCTTAAGCCACACATACCAACCGCTGTTCCCAGATCAGTGCAGAGCGATAACTCATTTAGCATGAGAGACATGGGCTTACTGCATCTCCATTCTTTCTGCACTCAGCTGAAAACATTTCTCAGTAGATTCCTCCTGACAAACAGGTAATCATTTTATGAATGTAATAGGATATTGTAATACCGTAAAAAGAATGACATGCTACTCAATATAAGGGATTGTCTTGCTATAAAAGAGTACAGTGGAGGACTTGTTTCTACAGTGAACAAAAGAAGGCCTTGTTTGAAGATTAGTAAACCTCAACGTTCAGATGACGTACAGAAGCTGTTTTGTCTTATACATCATATTATCTTGTATTAAGAAAATAAACTGTTGAGGTGTGCTTATTTTAAACGCGTGCTGCTTTATGACTCTATAAGGTCCATACTAGTTATCCAGGACTTTAACTTTGAAACTGAAGCCAAACATACAATCCGCTACAAACGATTTGATATCTTAATGTATTTGCGGCTCAGTTTATCTTGAAATAGGAGAGTAAGGGGATAAGGAGAAAACTAGGTTAGAGATGAATTCCACCCAGTAGAGCATAGTCTCTTTATCGATCTGACCTGCCAGAGCTCTGATCCTCATGCTACACTCAGTGGCTACGGCAGTCGCATTGACTCGACTGGAAGCAGCGTAATGAAGTACTTTTTAAAGACACGCTGCCAGAAGGCATCCACAGCCTCTACTCAAACCAGCTCCGCTGCAGTAAATAATTACTCTCACAGCCTCACTTTGGATCCGGAGCGTTTGGTCATGCTATGGGAGCGCTGTACTTCTGAGCCTCCAGCAACTCACTTCAGAACCCGTAACATTTGTAATGCAATGTTAAAAGAATAAATTAAAAAATAAAGAGAGGGAAATGTAAGCTGTGTGGGGGGGCTAAGCTGAAGTCGGGGGTTTTTAACAGTGGGGTGTGTGGTCTCAGCAGGAAGGGGTGTTTTTAATGCAGCAGGGTGTGTGGTCTCAGGACGAAGAGGTGTTTTTAACACATAAGGGTGTGTGGTCTCAGCAGAAGGGAGTGTTTTTGGGGCGGAGCATTTTTGGGGTGCTGTACCTTGAGAGACTCGGTCTGCAGCCCCAGGCCCTTGGTGCACAGCTCCATGACGGAGTAGGAGCAGAAGGTGTCCCGCACTTTGTACTGGCTGACAGCCAGGAGCCACAGGGCCGGGTTCACCTCCAGCTCCGAGGGCGGGATCAGGATCGACTGATGCCCTGAGTACACACTGAGAGAGGGAAAGAGCAGGAGAAGGGTTAACTGATATCCAAAGAACACATTTCAACAGAGAGAGAGGGAGAAAGAGAGGCAGAGAGGGGGTTAACTGGTACCAAAAGTACACACTTCACCAGAGACAGAGGGAGAGAGAAGGGTTAACTAATACCTAAGGTACACACTTCAAGCAAGAGACAGAGGAAGACAGAGACTGAAAGAAAGAAAGAAAGAAAGAAAGAAAAATTCAGAGAAGAAGAGGAGAAAGAGAGTTGGGGGAGATCAACCGGTGACCTAAGTACATACTACATCAGAGAGAGAGAGAGAGAGAGAGAGAGAGGAAGAGAAGGTAGAGCTGAAGATACCCTAAGTCTACCCTTGATGAAAGAGAGACACAGAGAGAGTGAGAGAGAGAGAGAGAGAGAGAGAGAGAGAGAGAGGAAGAGAGGGCGGGATGGACCTGTCCCCCGAGTATAGCTGGCACAAGGGCACGGAGGGCAGGGTGAGCTACACAAACAGCAGCCAAGCGGCATCCTGCCTCTTTACAGGGGCAGACCCTCCCGAGGAATTTCCACATAAACTTTCTACAGACTTTTGTCTTCCTCCAGCGAGCGTTCCCTCCAGGGACGTGATTAGGGAGAGACAGCCACCACCCGGCGCCGAGCAGAGCGAAGGGGGACCACGAGCTGTTGGAATTATTCATGGGGCCTCACTCATTAGAGTTAAGCCCTGTACACGCGCCCCGAGATTTCCGCCACATTTCCTGCCTGTCAGAAAAGCCCTGTCCCAAGCAGCACCGGTCAGACACCACTGTGTAATGTGAGTGGCATTCAGATTAAACTAAAGCACACTGACTCTTCTCAATCAGGCACCATGCATGTGGGTTTTTTATCTGAGACAGGCTGGGCATTGTGATGCGGTGATGGTGATGGGTTTGTAACACGAAGGCCGTAGGTTCAATCTCCAGGTGGTCCACCACCATTATACCCCACAGCAATATGCTCAACCTGATGCGTCAATTAATATCTATCTGTGTAAAAACTGATTATATGTGGGCAGCAGTGCAGCAGAGTGGTATGGAGCATAACTGAAAGGCTGCTGGTTTGATTCTCTGCTGGGACACTGCCGCTGTACCCTTGAACTGCCTCAGTAAATATTCTGCTGTCTAAATGGATAATATGTAAATAATATGTAATAACATGTAAAAATTGTAACCTATGTCAGTCACTCTGGATAACAGCGTCTGCTAAATGCCAATAATATAATGTGAAATCTGTACTCTGTGTGAAATACAATGCATGTTGCCCACTGCAGAGGCATAAAGATGAAAGTGGGTAAGATGACGGTGTGAGTAGGTGTGGCTGAATGTGACAGGTGAGTCATCCGGCGCACCTGCGGGGGGCAGACAGGTGAAAGACGGTGGGCTCACCTGCAGAGACACCACAGGACGAAGCCCAGGCCGCAGTAGGGGTCCAGGCAGATGGCCACCTCGCGGGAGGGGTACAGCTCACACTGCAGCTTGATTGAACGGCAGAAGGCACTGGTGGCTGTGTGAGACATCTGCACAGGGGGGAGCAGCACGACACAGGGCTTCGTTAGCAGGGACACACACACACACACACACACTCACACACATAGTCACACACACGCACTCACACACACACACACACAGAGTCACAAACACACACGCGCACGCACACTCACGCTCACGCACACGCACACGCACACGCACACGCACACGCACACACACACACACACGCACACGCACACGCACACACTCAGACAAAGCAGCACTGCGCTAGGAACTGCTAGGAACACTCACACACACACAGAGTCAAGCACACGCATACATACACGTACGTACACAAACAATAACACGCATCTCCCTGGTTACAGAGGACAATCAATGTTCTGGTTCAGAGTTTGTGGAATAGAGAGCTGGGTAAGAATTAAGGGGAAAGAGGCTGGAGTTTCTATAGTGAATGGAAGGTCAGCGCTGGAATGAGGTCAGCCTGACCCCCCAGCACTGTCTGAGAGCACATAACAATAAGGCTCAAGTCCTGAAGAGGGGCCGCATTAAAGAAATGTGCAATCTGATACACACACACACACACACACACACACACACATACCCACACACATACGCTTACACATACACACACACTGCACACACAGATACCTTAGTAAATACACCCACAAGCACATGTACACACACTCATCCACAGTAACACACACACATACATACAAAGCACAAAAGAGTCTCCCTCCCCTCGGCTTCCACTTCTTCATGGGAATCACGCAATATTTCCCCCACTTGTAAAACAGCATGCTCATTATGACCCACATTTTCATGCTCTGTGTATTGTCCATGAAAGATAACTATACTGTCTGGACATAATTTGCCACAGTCCTTCCTGCCTGCCAGCTTGAAGCATGAAGTGACAGAGATCCTCCACATCGCTACGGGCACAAAAGGAGACCCCTAGACCCCTCATTAGTGTCACGTCTGGAGCACCACAGCATATCTTCCGACAAATACAGTGCAACAAGAGAGTGAGAGAGGAGAAAATGGAACGCATTCACTGTAGCGCTACACGCTCACAGCAGCTGGGTACAACAGCAGCCTCTCCCAGTCACCTCAGTGTGCTAACACCATTAATCAGGTTACGGGATTAGGAGGTGCGCTTCAAACGGAATTAAATTCACCTGCTGCCCAATCTCTTAACTTTGCCATTTACTTCAAAAATGGAAACCCCGGGAACATTAACAGAGTACAGAACAGAGATAGCACCAAAGTTGTGTGCGTGACCAGTAACGGTGAACACGCTAAATCGGATCTGCACTCACGAATTAATTAATTAGCAAACCGCCAAGAACATGCAGAAATTCAGTACACTGCGTCCCTGGCCTATTGCTCTGATAATATTTCAACAAAGACGTCCAATTAAGGAAGAAGTTTCAGAACAATCTACTCTTATTCAGGGATATCCCTTAACGCCATGCAAAGATGCTTTTGTTATGTTAATCAGCGTACAACAAAAAGACCTTTATTTGTCATTAAGTGATTAAACAAGCCAATGAGGATCGCGTTTTTTTATTCACCATGACAATGAGCTCCCGCTCATTAATTCACTGTCTCCACAGGTTGCCATTTCCAATTTGTGCAGGGCTTTGGTATGCATTTAAAAGTGTGTGCAGTGTCCCTAACGGAAGTGTTCCATCGGCTTAAAAAAATCAAAGGGAATAACCTACTGTTTCGACACGAAACCGGCTTCCCAAACCGAGGTTTGGGAAAGGGTGTCAGGCAGATTTCAAAAATCCCATGCCAAGGTGACATCACCTGTCCGCAAGTTACAAAGCTACTGTACATGCCAAAATAAGTCTCAACTCAAAACGCACGTTTTTGTTAAACTGATGTGATTTTTGTAAAAACAGCCAAAATGCCATCTGGCTTTTCAATACCACAAGTTGAGGAAAATCAGCACAAGTCAGGCACTTTAACTGAAACAGCCAAATCTGGCAACCTTGTTTTTTGGGAATTCCTTTGGTTGGTTTTCCCTAGGGTAACTGCACCACCGCAAGGGTGACAAGCTGTTAATTGATCTGAATTAGGCTTTTGATGGTTTGTCCTCTACAACCACGTTACATAAAAAACAGCTAGGTTCAGCATTCATTTTCTGTAATGTGCTCTCCTGAAAATAAATGCCTTCAGGTGGATGTTCAGCTCGATCAATTGGCTGAGAGGACAGGCAGCCATCACAACAGAGCGCTAAATGTTTAAAAAAATGTATGCACCTGGCATACGTGGACGCGGTCGTGACAGACGAGGAACATGGTGACGAAGCAGACCCTGGTTTCTGTTAGAATCGGCTAAAACCAGACAAAAATCACAGAAGCGCTTAAAGGCGTGTTTCCAACACGCCTTCACTGATTTAGAGACTGACTGGAACAAAAAGCAGTGGCATAGCATATCCTGAGGCTCCCAGCATCACGACTGGGAAGCTCTGGTAGGAAAGTACAGACAGCACATTCTTTTTCCATTTGGTCAGTGAAGTATGATTATTACTGGCCTCTTTCAATGAACACACTACTACTGGCTCCCCCCCCCCCCATTACAACACAGACAACAGTTCCAGATGGCCTCAGTATGAACAATCCACGTCTTTGTCTGAGTTTGGTGACCAGCTCAAGGGCCAAAGAAAGGCTTATCGGACAGCGCTGAAGTCCACAAGTGAAATCTTAAACCAGGAAACCTGACCGTCCCCCAACCTGGCCATGTAATAATCCCCCAGTATAATTGGTTAAAACATCCCTTCCTCTCCACCTGTTGAAAGCTCTGGTGTGCATCGGCCAGATGGGTCCTGCATATTTATGGTGGTTGAGGTGAGTCACCCCTTCCTTCAGTGTAAACCTGAGATCCATGAAAGCTGCTCTGTAAATACAATCTATCATTGCCCTCACCACACATCAATCCCTTAATCAATCAATCTACACCTCTAATTAGCTCCATTTCAGGGGATGATAATATAGCCACTTATTCTGAGATAATATTAACCACATGTTTAATTTATCCTTTACATTTTTACACCTGGAAAACACCAGCAACTCATTTTGAGAACTCACTGCTCTTTCAGTGCCACACCGTGCATACATATTATAATGCAATACATCCTAAATGGCTTACTGCACTTAACCATGTACCTAACATGCAACATGTAACCTTACATGTACTTAACCATTATTTAACCATGACTCTAAATTATTGACTCTTCATGCAGAATCTGTGCTGCTGGCTGTGTCAAGAGTATTCCTACAGTACTAACTGGCTGTATTAGATTACTGTTACAGTACTATCTAACAGTCTGTGTTAGATACTAACTAGCTGAATGGTAGAGTCCTCTTGGAGCACTATCTAACCTATGTTAGAGTAATGTTATAATGCTACCCGGCTATGTTAGAACACTGTTGGATTACTAGTTAACTGGCTGTGTTAGGATACTGTAACAGTACTAACTGGTTATGTTAGAGTACTACTGGAGTACTAACGGACTCAGTTGCAGCTGAGTACTGTTTGAGTACTGATGAACAGGCTGTGTTCTGAGTACCTTCACTCCAGCTAGCATCCCTGTGGTGGACACACTGAAGTCCAGGTAGGCCAGTGTGTCAGGGTTGGAGGGCTTATATAGCTGAGGAGGCTTCTTCTTTGGCAAATCATCTGGTGAGGGGGAGACAAAGGGTTAAATTACATTACCACCTGTGACCTGAATTTACATTATTACATTACTTTATTGTCATTTACCAGACGCTGTTATCTTATCCAGAGTGACTTACATAGGCTACAGCTGTTTTTACCTGTTACCCATTTATACAGGTTAGTTACTGAGGCAATTCTGGGTTAAGTACTTTGCGCAAGGGTACAACAGCAGCGCCCCGGTGGGGAATTGAACTGAGTCTTTCTCCTTACAACTATGCTACATTTCTCTTTACGACGACGCTACACTGCCATCCCTACATTGAATGAAGGCCTCTTTGAAAGACCTAAATGGGCATCTCATTAAAGGAGCACTGAATTATTTTCACTTCCACTCGCATGTATTCAAACAGAGTTTATATGTCAGGCGCTTCTCACTGAAGTCACTTCACTTCAGTCTTGCATGTCCTTTTATATTTCTTTAAGAAACTGTTAGTTTGACAGCGGGTGCTGAAATTGTGGGGTGCCTACTGTAGCACTTGTAGTCTATTACAGCATGGCAGCATGGTGTTATAATGTGCAGTGCACTTACTGACACACATTCAGATGTGGGCTTTTATTTTCTGTATGTGCTGCCCTTCACCTCGCCTTTTCATTTCATATATGTGCTCTTTGCACGGCGCGTTGTACTGGATAAAAGCGTCTGCCAATTGAATAAACAGAACTCATCGACAGCTGAGATATGAGACACTAGCTGCCCTTGGGTGCCTGACCTGTCAGCAAGATCTGAGAGCGCTCATGTTACCTGTGTCCAGAACAGGGGGCCACGTCCTGACATCTACCGCGGCGGATGCTTCTTTCGACCTCAGCAGCTTACAGATCACCTGCGTCGTCATCACACAGGCCGAGCGACTCACCTGCAAGACACGCACACACGTGCACACACACACACACACACACACACACACACACACACACACACACACAGGCACACACGCACACACACACAAGCCTCAATCAGTACTGCAGCAGACATCTTCCAAACATTCTAGTTCTAATTCTAACTCTGATTATGACATCACAATACCACATGACTCTCAGCACATGCATGCTGGTCTTCAGGCTTCTCTCATTCACTTTGCCACAGGTTTCAGTCACGTCTCCTCGGTTTTGGGGCTAAAAGCCAGCCCGGGCCTCCCTGCGGGGCAAACCTCGTTAATTTGGAGAGGGACTGGGGCGCGCTCACCTCCACGATCATCTTCACAGTGGGCAGGGTGGTGGCGATGTTCTGGGGATGCGGGGGCCGCACAGTGATGGGCACGCAGCCGGCGTACAGACAGCCGTAGAACGCCGCGATCAGGTCAATGCCTGCGTGAAGGACACGGGGGATAAGTCTCACTCTGCACCTGAGTTTACAATTAATCAC
Organism: Megalops cyprinoides; assembly: GCF_013368585.1. NCBI lineage: Eukaryota > Metazoa > Chordata > Actinopteri > Elopiformes > Megalopidae > Megalops > Megalops cyprinoides. The sequence goes on from NC_050606.1 coordinate 4,952,500, forward strand.
AACCCAAGCAAAAAAAGAAGCGCCTCGCAGCAAGGTTAAAGGAGTTACCGGCACTCAGATTGCTAATTGAAAACCCCTTTCAAGCAATCCCCCTGTCAGTCTTTGCTATGCTTCGCTGAGCCCTTTGATTGGCTCCCTGAATGCTTCTTTGGCCATGAAACGCTGATGGGAGTCTTGCAGCAAACTTCATCTCTGCCCCTGAATCACAATCCAGGATCACTCCTCAAGCGTCTGAAAGCGTGACAGGCACTTCTGAAGGGAGCCTGGAGGCCTCGGGTACATGCCAATATGTTTCTTACAAGGCTGTGGTGCTTGCAGGTACGATACCTGCGTGGGCATGACTGTTTGGCATAAGAGATGTCATGGGGTATAACAACACTGATCATTTGCTCACAATATGATCATTAAATAGGACAGAAAGTGAAAGATTTATTTCACAACTGTCCGTTTACATAAAAATGTACTCAAAAAGGTTAAAAATTGTGCTGTATAAGGACACTCAAGTTTCAGACCCCTTTTTCAGTTGGTGGATTTGTCTGTGTTTTGCTGCCTCAAACCACACTGAAACGGACATTTGACCTTTCAGATTTGGGCAGTATGATAATGTACACTTAAATAATCCACAAAGTAGCACTCAGGATGCAACATTTTTATGACAAGGGAAATTTGGAGGAGCATATTTATAATAAACAGTTCTGTTCAGTAAACTGTATTTCATTTAACTTCCAGTGTTTTAAATGACGCTTTTATATTTTGGACTTAACTGTAACTTTTTTTTCAGATCCAGAATCTGAAGCAGTTTCGATTTCTACTGTAACACAGCTGAGCAGAATGAATGCTTGAAATTCCCATCCTTAGTACTGCATGCATACAAATACATGATGAACACATACTTGTATAGGAATCAAGGCCATTCAAAGCCCAGAGAAAGACAAAGAGAAAGATAAAAAAGCACACTTGCGTGTATGTGCACATATGTGCATGAGTGTATGTATGTGTCTGTATGTGAATGTGTGCATGTGCGTGTGTGCATGTGTGTGCGTGCGTGTGTGTGCATGTGTGTGCGCGTGTGTGTGTGTGTGTGCGTGTATGTGTGTGTGTGTGTATGTGTGTGCGTGCGTGTATGTGTGTGCGTGCGTGTGTGTGCATGAGTGTGTGTGTATGTGTGTGCATGCGTGTATGTGTGTGCGTGCGTGCGTGTGCGTGTATATGTGTGTGTGTGCGTGTATGTGTGTGTGTGTGTGTGTATGTGTGTGCGTGCGTGTGTGTGCATGTGTGTGCATGAGTGTGTGTGTATGTGTGTGCATGCGTGTATGTGTGTGCGTGCGTGCGTGTGCGTGTATATGTGTGTGTGTGCGTGTATGTGTGTGCGCGTGTGTGTGTGTGTGTGTGTATGTGTGTGTGTGCGTGTATGTGTGTGCGTGCGTGTGTGTGTGCGTGAGATGCACGTGTTAAAGACATGGATGACAGGTGCTGTTGAGTTCAGGCATGTGGGTCAGAGCGGTTGTGATGTCACCGGCCCTGCGTGACCTACCCGGGGGGTAGACGAGCGCAACGTGATCCCCGTCCTGCAGGTGGCCCCGCTCCGCCAGCATGGCCGCGATCTTCTCCGCCCGCTTGTGCAGCTGGAGGCAGGTGAGTGAGCTCGCTATCGTCCCCTGTGGCCACACAGCGCAACTACACTCAGTGCGGCACCATGGCAACAGGGCTGGGAGCTCAAAGCTGATTCGCTCGTCACAACCATCTGATGTCCACCAATAAAGGTGTGTCCAGCCATTTTGGTATCAAAATGGATTTATGCATATGCTCAGATAAATATAAATTTCATTTATGAATACTAATAAAAAATGACTGCCATGTCAGATCAGATATACTGCAGTATATATAAAATTTATTAAAGTAGATCTCATTATCGATAAGTTACAATCATTCTTGAATGTAAGGGCCCGTTTAATAAATAGGTAAGTTATTACTTTTTTCTTTTTGAAACAGTTAAAACAGAACTGAAATTCTAGTGATTAAATTAATTTTAATTATTTAACTGTATATTTCACTGCTAGATCCTGACATTAATTCAGAATAACAAACCTGTACATAAACGTGCTTTAAATAATGATGCCTGAATCATTTTACACTCCAAAATCAGAGGTGTTTGCTCAAGTCCAAACCAACTACTAGGCATAACTAAAAAGTTACAGTTAATACAGTGGCAGTATATTTTAAGCATTATATATTATATGATATATATTAATAGTCTTACCCGTGAATTGAGCAGAGTGTACAGCACATGGTCAGGGGTGGTCTGGGCTCTCCACTGTAACACCTCTGACAGGAAGAGGAACTACAAGGAGCAGGACAGAAAAACCTCCGGTTGAATAACCAAACACTTAAGACACGACCCCAGCCAAGTGTGAGATTACAGAGTCTGCAAAGAAGTAACCCCCCACCCCCCCCCACCCCCCCTTTCAGAGAGCAGTCAGAAAATCCTCTCAGACAATCGGGGACCCCCCCCCCCCTTCCAAAAGCTACCGATACCTCTCTCAGGTGTAAAACAGCCTGTGGAATTGCCTCTTACTGCACACCCTTAAGTGACCAGATTATCCTGATAAGATGACCAATAAAGTGTGTGTAGCAAGGTTTAAAAAGAAGATAGTGAGCACAGAGTTTGATACTCAGGGGCAGCGGGAATGGCGAACAGACAGGAAGGCCAGCGGCATCTCTGTTTATGAATTTTTAAAGAGGAAGCTATGGAGATGCGATTCAGGGCCGTTCTGTTCAGCAGGAGTAAAAACAGCAGCCAGTCTACAGGCAGGCAGTCTACAGAACGAAGGACCCGGGTTTATGAAAGAGCTTAACGTGTAATTCAAATCTAATTTATCTGTAAAACTGCACTGCCTGCAGTGAATAGAGGGAGAACGCTGCTGAATTCAATCAGACATCCACGCGTGGGTTTGATTACAAAGCTGCTGCTTTCCACTGCCCCGACTGCGTGTGGGTACCGGTGAAGTGAATAAAGGGGAATTTTTACGTAGGTGATATCTCTCTCCATGTTCACTCAGGAATATGGCTCTTCTGTCTTTCATTCCAAGTTCCCAATCCAGCTGGCGGAGTTAACAGTGTCACTACACACAGGTCAGCACATTTGAGCTCGGGTGGATGTCCCACTCACTGAGCTCCCGGGACTCACTCTGGTACTCTATCCCTCTCTATCAATCTATCAATCTAGTTCTGATGCAAGTACTTCACCCTCACCGAAGTGACCAATTCAGTTGCTCAAAACACCACAAATCGCAACCATATTGAACATGGTTGGACCCTACTGATATTCAAAATCCAGGTTTCTGTAGCTTTCAGAGGCCGGTGACAGGGTACTGCATGTACACAGGTATTTTTTTTTTTTTTACACAGTGCACTGGGAATTAGCCACTGACATGACTGACTTTTTGTTTCATCACTGGTGATGATACTTACCATTATAGTGAATTAAGAGTTGGCTCTGGCGTCACATTATAGAGTCTCTATACACGCAATGTTAGGAGAATGGCTGCGGAGCGGGGCACCTGCCCGCGTTACAGATCAGCAGATTCAATTTGCAGGGCCCAGCTCACGCGGTCATTATGCTTTCATTTCCAGCAGACAGATTAAAACGCCTGTTGATTTAGTCTTCCACTTTAATTTCCTAAGGTTTCTTTACCGGCCCTGGTCTTCTTTCCAATTAAGAGGGATATCTTTTCAGCTCAACGTTAGGGCTCACTTCATCAAAAACAACAGTGGAACAGATTCAACAATTCAGTGTATTAGTTTTGGGTTGAAGGCCACAGACTGAATAGAGGAATGCATTTAACTTCATACAAAGGGTGCATCCAAACGGCACGCCATGCTAAGTTTTCAAAGCAGACGCACATGCAACAGTCCAAAACAAAGAGTTAAAGTAATAATGACTTCGGATTTAGTCAGTGTAGATGCACAGTCTCATCTTGCGCAATGTTTGAAAATCCTTAAACAAACAAAATCATCCGTTGCCGTTAATACCAACTGCTCGGTGGGCACACCTGAAAACACTGCAGGTAAATGCTAATAACCCATTCACACTGCGGGCCTGATTTTCGGATGGATGCACATGCTGGGAGAGAATGCCCTGCGGACTGCGCAGAGCAGGAGGATGGTAAGGAGAAAAAAATACAGGGAACAGAAAATGTTCTGCCTGCATGCAGAAACCAAAGTGAGGGGTATTGCACGGGTGGGTGATACAGGATGGGTGGGTTTACAATGGAGAAATGCATGTTGAGCACGACGCAGCATCTGAACCCACACACATACCTCGTCTCATAAAAACACTTTTCTCAGGAAGGTCTGGACCATAGGAGAGTCCCTCCCCCTACCCCCCCAGTTCATTACAGTACATTATTGCCATTTAGCAGACGCTCCTATCCACAGCGGTTTACACGGTCTACGATTTGTACATGTTATCTACTCATACAATTGGAGATTTACGGAGGGAACTGTAGGTTAACTAGCCTGCCCAAGGGTACAGCAGCAGTGTCCCAGTGGGGAATCAAACCAGCAAGCTTTCAGTTACAAGCTCTGCTCCTTACCGCTATGCAATCCCCCCTCCCGATTGGTGAATCCAGGTTCTTTTCATTACACACGGTAGCAGAATAACTACCTGCCTATTATGAGTATTTGACAGTATCCTGTCATGGCAACCTCTCCCACATTAGAGAATGGGGGGGGGAGAGATGGAGAAATACATCCCGCCTTTGTTAAATTGTCTGGTGATTTGTCTTCATCATAGAACATCGGGGCAAAATAATAAATTGTTTCTGCTGCGCTCAATTTTAACAGGGAGGTCAATTCACAGTTTTCATATTGTATAAAAATACAATGGACATGTACTGGGAGATCAGTTCTGACCCTGAGTATACACTAGCACCAATTTACTTCTCCTGAAAATTGTTCCCATGCACACAGGTTGTGAGTAGACTGCAGATGAATGTACACAGCGGGCCAGGGGACTGACGGGACTGCTGGTTAGTTACAGATTCAGAGAAAAGACTATGGAAAAATGCAAAGCAACACTTCAAGGGTACCACACTGGCACAGCGAGGCACAGCCAAACCCGGCCGAAGATGGTATTACACTTTGCGGTTTTTTTATGGCTATTTCAAGAGAACCTTTTAACCTTCAGACAGAGAATACAGGCCCGTGCTGCTTCCTATGCATACTGATGGCTTTTAATTTGGCCTTGTAATCCTTTTAAAAAGGCTGCACTCTGCTATGCTGGCATTCACGTAATGTAATCTCTCAGCCTTTGTCAGACATCCCGCCTTCCGAATTATCATTAATGAGAATGTAATAAAACATTGAAAAATGAAATTTACATAACCGTACACAGCGAAGACGGCATTGATCGAGTCGCGTTTTACAGCCATATAATTCGGAGTATACGGCTTACTTGCATTAAGCTGTCTGCCGTTTTCACGGGTATTGATTGGTCTCAGACTGAAACTGCCAGTAAAATATGACCAGTTCGAACTCCTTCAGACATTGAAATGTCTCTGTCCAACACGTGCGCTCTCAGATCGGTGAAAGACTGGTAGCAAAAAAAGGATGATAAACCAACCTTGATAAGTTGCAAAAAGAAAACCATTAACGGACAAAAGGACAGGACCATGTAGAGGGTCGTATGGAATGGGGTCAAATTAAACATGGAATGACCGTGGGGGTCGAACCAGCTCCGCCCATTCCATGGCTTAATTTGGGAGAGTGGTTGTGGATGAAAATCAAGCCCGTGGTTCCACACACACACCTTTCTTGCCTGGTCATTGTCTTCGATCTGCCCCAGATCCCTGCCGCTGGCCTGGGCAATCCTCTTCCCCGACACCAGGTTCCCTACCATCACCGAGGCAGGCCCGATCTCTGCAGGGAAGCCAGACGGAGACTGTGTCATACAGACACTCACACACTCACACACACACACACACACATACAGACATTCGCAATCCCAGACGCGCACATACACACACACACACACACACACACACACACACACATACTCACATACAGACACTCTCACACACACATGAATGCACACAATCTTAGATAAAGACACACACATATACAGGCTCAGACACACTCACACAAACACACATGCGTGAGTGTGCGCGTGCACACACACACACACAGATGTACTTTGTCAGCCTGTGTCACAGACGCTATGAACACCCACATTCTGTGGGCTGCGAGTTCCCTCAACGCTGCGGTGATTTACAATGACAGACAGGCAGACTGACCTCACAAAGGCAACAAAATGGACGGCCATTGGAATGGACATATTTTACACTGATACAGTGCCTTTCATCAGATAAAGAGCTCTGCACGTTGCCAAGGTAAATTAGGATCAACCTGGAAGAGGAAGCCACTGAGAAAGGGTGGAGTAGAGCAGTAGCGATCTCACAACACCTCAGCGTCGTAACTGAGCCGTAATGTATGCACATTACATTACATACATACATCATTGTCATTTAGCAGATGCCCATATCCAGAGCGGCTTACATAGGTTACAGTTCTTACATGTTATCCATTTATACAGCTGGATATTCACCGAGGCAGTTGTGCGTTAAGTACCTCGTCCAAGGGTACAGCAGCAGTGCCCCTGCGGGGAACTGAGCCAACGACCTTTCTTTACGAGCCCTGCTCCTTACCAGTAACGCCACACTGCCGCCGTAATCAATGAAGCGAAACACTGAAAAGGATCTCCATCTGTGGCACTGACACAAGTACAGGCATCAAACGTTGCATCATTTCCGTGCATTCATTAGACTCGAACAGAGCTTAATGACTGCACCTAAATGCAGGCTTGAGAAACACCTTGTAAAGTCTGCTCGTTAAGTGCAGGTGCTAATGTGGTCTATTAAATTTTCATTAAGTAACCCACCAAAAACAGACTACAGCAGCACCCGCGGAGTGCTGGTAATAAACAGGGCCCCAGGTGAAGGTTTTAAATCCTGCAGAGTTAAAACAGCCGCGGGGCGTAGGCGTACCTGGCTGCTTCTGTCGGGGTTTGGGCAGGTTGGTGACGCAGGTGTGGGGACACATGAGCACGTTGCAGGGGTGCAGGGAGCCCTCCAGGAACAGCTGCTTGGTCTCCGACAGGTGGATCCCCCCCAGCGGCGTTTTGGGGAGGGTGTTGGACGGGACCAGAGCCAGGCAGTACACGCCCACCTGGTGAATGCCATCAATTGCCTGGGAGCGCGGGCAGAGAATAAACACAGGTAACCGATGGCAACCATGCCCACCATATCAACACCGAATGAACGTCCCAGACACGACATGAGAAAAACATGGCAGCTGCTTTATTAAAACTGCCAGGTTTCACCTCAAAGAGGAAACTAAAAAAAGGTGTTCCATTACATTATTGTGCTTTAGCAGACGTGCTTATCCAGAGCGATTTACATAGGTTTTTATCCATTTATACAGCTGGATATTTACTGAGGCGGTTGTGGGTTAAGTACATCTCCCGAGGGTACAGCAGCAGTGACCCAGCAGGGAATCGAACCAGCGACCTTTCAGTTACCACTCACGACTCCTCACCACTATGCAATACTGAACTTATAAACGTAAACTACTGAAGTTCACAGCCCCGGACGACAGGGTCATATCAGACCATACGGCTGGCTTATTCTCCATTTCGGAGCTGCGGCTCCACCGCTGTGAGAAAGACGCCAACACAGATGGCGTGGCGGGCAGGTCGGCGTCTCCATGCCAACGGGAGATGCGCCGGAGAGCGCCCCCCTGTGGCGTGGGGTTATTAATAGGCCTCTTGTACCTGCAGCACCCGGCTCATCCACTGGAAGCTGTCCTCCTCGGTGGAGTCTGGTCGCTGCTCTGCCACCACCACGATCCGCTCGTCGTGCAGCACCGTGATGGAGAACACCGCGATCCTGCCGCCAGAGAGGAGGGGTGGGGGGGGTGGGGGGGGCCACTCGACCCCGTTAGACTTCTGCCAAGGACAGCACTCACCATCTCTGTGCTGTAACTGCCATCATTATTACATACTCCTGTTTCCAAGGGTTACCGAACTAAAAATGCATAAGATAATTACAATGACAGACACATTATCACATAAAATACAAAATTCTGCATGTATTTGACATACACCCACCCAATCATAACCACATACACACTCTATATCAATGTGTGTGTGTATGCACATATATAATGATAATGATATTTTAAATAGCATATATGACAGAGTGTTATACCCTGTGTTTCTAAGCCAATACTCACCTTCCTCTGTACACAAACTTCATTGGCTCCACCGCCAGCGCTGTGGCCACGATGTCATCAGCGTTGTGTCTCCGCCCACCCACCACCATCAGCCCGTCCATCTTCCCAGCGATGAAGACCAGGCCCCCGGGCCCCACAAACCCCAGCAGCCCCGTCCTGGTGAAGGGGTACTCACTGATGGGGGCGCCAGAGCTGCTCATGGGGAACACCTGCACCCCAAAACACGGGACACTGTCAGTCTTCTCATCCTGAAAACACAGCTCTCAACATCTCCTATACCCACAAAATAAGCACACTGTCAGAGTCTCCTGCAACAAAGAACATGGCCAGCATCTACTTCAACGCAGCACAGAATTTCAGAATCTCACACACCCACAACACAGCACCAGAATAAATTCTTAAAACTTTTTGAGTACTTACAATAAAAATTGTCAGTTTAAAATCTCTTCAAACTATTAACCACTGTTTACAAAGAAAGATAGACAATAATCTTACGATCTTGAAAGGTGGAGATAAGGGCTATCTCGGTTCCCAGCAGCAACGTGCATCTGCCTTTTGAACTCTTACCTCGAAGGTGTTCTTGGTCATGCCCGAGAGGCCGTAGTACGAGGTTCCCGTGGCGATGGAGCACACACACAGCTCGCCGATCTCGTCCGTTTTGCAGAGTTGAGGGACTCCGTCCGGCTTCACCACACACATGAGCCCTGCCAAGGCAAAGCCGGCGCTTTACTGACCGATATCTCACCGGGTTTCCATGACACCAGCACACCCCATCCTACCTTCAATCAATTTCTGACGCAGGTATGAACAGGTGTTGAGGAGCAAGTCCTTTGTTTATTGTTAATTCCTTAATGCGATACTGCTTTCATCGCCTCGCACCATTATTGGTATTTTTTTAGCAGATGCTCTTATGCAGAGCGATGACTTACATCAATTACAGGTTTTTACAATGCTATCCATTTATACAGCTGGATATTTACTGAGTCAATTCTAGGTTAAGTACCTTGCCCAAGGGTACAGCAGCAGTGCCCCCATGGGGAATCGAGCCAGCAACCTTTCGGTTACGAGTCCTGTTCCTTAACCACTATGCGACACTGACGCTCATTGTAATGGTGGGAGGCAGTGGGTGGGTTGGTGAGGCCTGTTAAACCTTCAGAGCCGAAACGACTTCAGGACCCTGAAATGGGAACCATGTGAGGGGCCCGTGTGGTCATATGTGTTAATTAAGAGGAGCATGAGTAACCTGGGCAGGAACTGTGCACCGTGTGCATGTGTATGTGTGTGTGTGTGTGTGTGTGTGTGTGTGTGTGTGTGTGTGTGTGTGTGTGTGTGCGCGCCTAATAGAGCAGAGGGCTGGACATGGCTGGGCTATCTCTGGGAACATCCACAGAGCCTCATCTGGGCCACAGTGGAACAGCCGAAACTGAGTTAACCCCTTCCTCACAAACACTGCAGCAAAGAGGCTGAGCTCCCTCAAACGGAGTCTTTCACAATACCATGCTGAATATCTGTGTTCTGTAGATTTGGTAATCATTCTGTAATGTTGTAATCGCTTTTCTTGGAGAGAGAGCAGATGTAGTTTGGTGACGTCCCCTGAGGAGAGCAGAGCTTTGACTGGTTTGTGGACGGCAGCGTGTGGGCGGTACCTCCTGGCATCACCGTGCCCACGTCCTGCACCGTCAGCACGGACAGCTTCTCTTCTGAGTCGACCCGAATCACCCCGTGACTCAAGCCCTGCATGGACAGCACCCCCCTCCCCGGTGGCTGGTTACTGTCGTCCGTGGGCCTGGGAAAAAAAAAACAAAAAAACCACACACTGATCACTAGCGTTTGCTCCCCGGGAGATGGCGCCCGCCTAATCCTGCTGGAACCGGGCACGAAAACTCCCACAAGGCCACAGTGACCACAGCTGCACCCGGACAGCAGCTCAGTGGAAGCGCTATCATAACGTCTGACACGCGTGGGCGGGGTCGGAGCGGCCGGGGTTTTATTGGTCGTCTGTTCCTCGCATTTGCGAACTTGAAGCAGGGCTGCTTTATTAAGTGACGCAGTCGCCGTGGTGCCAACCAATGGCAAGCCGCCACTTATTAGTATACGAGCCCACATGCGCTTTTTAACGCTGTTATTATTACAAGGAAGGGAGCTACACTTCTAATCATGGGCGCGACTCAGTTAGATTCCTCTTCGTTTTGAAGCACCGCTGCAGTATATAACAGATGTTCAATAACACTGTTATGGCTTTTTAACCACTTCAAAATGTAAGCTGCATAAGCTTTAAGAGTTTGGAAAAACAGTAAAAAAAAGTTAATTATATAAATACTGCCTGAGAAACATATATGAGAGTTACCACACAAGATCTATCTAAGCACTAGACACCCATACACATTCACTGGAGTGTGTCCACTAAGACTCTATAGTCATACCTCTCTGGTGTGGTCATCATGAGGGGACAGTTTGGGAAAGTATGAACCAAAGATGCTGGGTAAACACACTAGCAGGGACATTGTACAAATGTTATACATGCATTAAAGCAATCCACGCACAACCAAACAAAACCCAAAATGAATAAATATTTTTATTTAATAAAATACGAAATTACTTTAGAACACAGATAAAAATACAAAAATTACTTAATAAATTATTTTAGATTACTAATGTAATAAATATTATTAATAATAAAATAATATAATAAAATTAATAAAACCTTTAATAAGATAAAAATTAATAATAATAAAATATTTTTGTACTGTTAGTGTGTCTCTCCACATTTTTCATGAAATATTTTCACATAAATTTGACTTGTAACCCTGGTTACACCCTGCTTGCGATTCAAACGCCTCCTAAACCAAACCACACCGGGCATTCGGTTATGGTAGCACCGACTGCAGCGTTGGTGGTTAGGGGTGTGGGCGTGGCCTGCAAGGCCATCACACAAGGGGTTCAGGTCATCAGGAGACAATACAGCATCCCATGTGAGAAACAGCTGAGCGGCAACAGTAGCTGGAACGCCACTGACTACAACTGAACGTAACTGTGTGTTTTTGAACCTTCCAAAAATCAGCGGTTGGTGTGGAAGGCACTTTAGTGCCTTTGTGGTGTCCTCCTCACTCTGCAGTGAAACGTCTCTGTCACTGCTGGTACGCACTTTCCTTCATTCCTGTGCCTTTTCCATCATCAGGAGACGATGAGAGGGAGCAGACAGACTCCACGCTCAAATCATGTTTATAGTTTACATGACTTTCAATGACGTTTTAATTTTCAAAGACCACCCCCGCAGTCAAACTCCCGTGAAACTGCCATGGAACACTTCTAAGGTGTCATTTCAGGGGGAAATAGTTTTTGAAACGCATTTCTTTGAAATGATTTTCGTGCTGGCACAGACACGCGCTTGCAGATGCTCCTGGCATCACAGCTCCACTCACAAACGACATCTGGTAGTGGGCTCTGCACAGAAGCCAGGAAGCTATCCAATTTGTTCCCAGTATTAGCACACAGACACAGCTACAGCAGCACTACAGCAGGCCTGATGCTAAATTACATCAAGATAGCAAGTTAGCAGGAAAGCCGGCCGGATTTTGCTGACCGTGGAAGAAATTAGATTTAAAAGAGTGAACTTTTTAGAACTTTTTTTTGTTCAGATTTTGTTCAGGGACTGTGAGACATCAGACAGCCATCCACTTTGAGCCCTCTGCGCTCCGGGATAAAAATCTGTGTCCCTGGGCCACTGGAGCCCAGAGCACAGCGACACAGGGGGGACCCTGGAGACCCACCTTCTGATGGCCACTGTAAGGGCCTCTGGGGAGCTGGCACAGGGACAGATGACCTCCGGTCTCAGGCCCTTGGTCTGGAAGACATTGAGGAAGGCGTCGCAGGACGAAATAGACCCTGAAGAAGGGGGGGAGGGATACAGATCAGTACACCAGGGGGGTCTTTAAACAGAGACCCTACAATCTGCATTAAATGAGAACGGAAATCAAAGACAGCTGAGCTTCAGTGTTTTAAAGAGAGTGTTTTAAATTTCAATGAAGCATGCCACATCAGAGGGTGACCTGTGCTGTTCCATCCGCCCACCTAACTTACTGGAAATAGCTCCTGCGGCTTTTGCCTATTCCCTATGACGAATCAGAAAAACATATAGACAAAGGGTCTGTGGGCTCCTTGGTGGTGACTCCTTAGACGTATTGCAGGAGGCCCATAATTGTCCCTCCCGTCATGCAGATTTACTTTAATGTGATTTGAGCAAATTTCACAATGTTAATTATCGCACCACTGCAGTGCGACTGTGCTGCCACTCCATTTTTCTACGCGCTTGAATCGTGCCGCAAATGTTTATGTTTTTCATTTTAATTTCCGCGGATGACTGAGTCCGCAGCGTCATTCTGAGTCACAGTTTTCCATCCAGCTGCGTCGTTAAAACCATGCTTCCGTGCAGTGCGTCTTTCCTCTTTATGGCAACAGTAATGATGCTATTTTTCCATTATGGCACTTCAGCCATTACAGTATTAAACTGTGGAAACATATGCAAAGTTTCAGATGGAAGAGTTCACAGAAATAACAAAATGTTATTCTCTTAAGGCTTGTCACTTTCCTCACTTATTTTTTTTTTTTACATTTAAGTTAACTGAAGGTCAACAACCTTTAATTTATCTAATTAAACATGCCTATAAGGACAACCCTCAAACAGTGTCCATAGAGCAGTAAGTAAACAGTCCTTAGTGGTTCATTTAATGCTTTTTGGGCCATATATGTCTACAGGAGATATAGTAACATGTCCATGAACACCACAGTATAACCACTGCTGGGCTGATCATCACAAATCTTCACATGACAGGTCAGAGCATACATCATGTCTGCTAAAAATCACAGCCATATGAGGAGATGGGTGTGGTCTAACATGAGGTGGAGCCACTGCTGATGATGGGCATACCTGGGGAGCTAATGACAACTCCCAGCTGTGTTAAAAAGACCCAGCTGTGTTATTCAAACTTGTCACATGACAGAATGCATCAGGTATGCTAGAAATGGATGCCCTGTATCAGCAGTGTGGTGCAGTGGTAAGGATCTCATAACTGAAAGCTTGTTGGTTCAGTTCCCTGCTGGGGTACTGCTGTTGTATCCTTGGGCAAGGTACATACAACTGCCTCAGAAAGTCTTCATCTGTATTAATGGCTAACATGTAAAAATTGTAACCTATGTAAGTTGCTCTGGATAAGGGCTTCTGCTGAATTACATTACTGGCCTTTAGCAGACGTTCTTATCCAGAGTGACTTACATAGGTTACAATTTTGAATGCGTTGCCCATTTATACAGCTGTATATTTACTGAGTCAAAGCTGGGTTAAGGGTACAACATAAGTGCCCCAACGGGGAATCAAACCAGCAACCTGTCCTTACCACCACGCTACACTGCCGCCCCCAATAATGACGCCCTAAATGACAATGATGTAATGCAGTGTAACGCGGTGGAGCGGAGCACAGACGGGCGTGGCCTCACAGGGGTTCGAGCCGTCGGCCACCACCAGCATGCGCAGGGAGCTAAGGTTGACGTCCCGCTGGTCTCGGTGCGCCACCAGGGCCCAGTGCATGTCCCTCGACTTCACACACGCCACTTTGGCTGTGGAGAGAGAGGGGAGGAGGGGGACCCGCCGTGGTGACGGCCAGTTGAAAACATGACTGTGAAGAGTATAATGAAAGGCGTTTGCCGTGTTGTGTTTGGCCTGTGCGAACGTGTGCACACAAATGCAACCAGCAGAGCTTTTAAGCTGAACCCGTGTGTGTTGTGTGCAAGCATGCTGAGTGGCATCAATCCGGGCAGCTAACACTGCTCTGTTGATTTGCGTTATTGTTTTGCTGTAGCACATCTGTACTCAGTTATGTCACATTATAGCACTGTGTGATGGATTGGCACACATTCAGATGTGATTTGCATGTACTGTTGTTATATACTGTTGTACGGAATGTATGTACTGTGGTGCTGTTATTATGCACCGTTCTTCATGTGACCTTACTATACCCTCTTATTTCCTTGGCGTAATTCTTAATAAGAGTCTGACTAAATGTGACTGAATGACTAAACATGGCAATGTCTGCTTCTGTTGGCCTGCTCCACTCGCTGTTACTAACAACAGTGCTGAAGCACTACTGCCTGTCAAATCCATCATTCAACTGTGAAAACACATACCCCATGAAAAGATTCCCCAAGCTAATGGCTACTCCGTGGACCTCAGCCCTTTACTCCTGTATACCTGTGGCTGTAGCGTTGGATAGCGGAGGGAGGAGGGGGACGTGCTCACCCACCTTTGTACTGGCACACCTTCTGAATCCAGGACAGCGGGTTGACCTTCATTAGGGAGTAGGGGATGCTGATCACATGCATCATGTTCATCACACTCTGGGGGACACAGGTGCGGTGCGTTAGCATGCCGTCCACACCGACATTTCTGCAGCTTACTGCGTCCAAACAGGAGCGGAATGTTTGGGATGGGGGGGGGGGGGGGGGGCAAGGCTGAAAAGTTATTATTTTTCTTCTCCCCACGAATAAGCAAGTTTTCCCAACTTCTGCTGGAACCGTTTCCTGAAGCTCTCATACCATTAAATTCCATTAAATTTATGTCATGATGCAAGCCAAATGCTCCATTTCGAGAAAAGAACAACAAAAATGGCAGGGTAATTTAGATTCCGGCATTGTGTTCAGAAACAATGCGGCTAGGTGGTATCTATCACGCTCATACTGAGACAGCCAGAGGCACAAGAGCTCTGACCCAAACAGCAGGAGGGACGATCCATCAAAAGAGTGGCGGACCTTACCGTGAGAATGCCATGCCACAGGCCAACGTCCTTCTTAAAGTCTAATACATTCACAATGGTCTCCGCTGAAAGGGACAGGAACAAGAGCTCACTCAATGACACATGGGAGACCAGCACCACTGCTAACATGCCTACATATACATCAAATACATAAAATACCTATACATATTGTGTGTGCGTGAATGTATGTGTGTGTGTGTGTGTATACACTTAAATACACTTTTGTATTTAAAATACAAGGGTTGTCTATCTTTCCATCAATCCTCCTACCTATTTATCTTTCTATATATGCATATATGCACATATCTCAAGCAAATAAAAAAAAAAAGGTTGCTTTAAACATTAATGTCCATTGTATCCCTTCATTTTGAACTCCACTTGTAAGAATAAACTGTTTATAAGAACTGAGTAGTCCTGGACAGACATGTTTCCTATAAGCAGACAGGCCTGTATGCAGTGTGTGTGTGTGTGTGTGTGTGTGTGTGTGTGTGTGTGTCACCCACCCTCCGTGTATCCGCACGACTGCGTCAGGGCCTGGCAGTGCGTCAGCAGGGCGATCCTCATCACAGTCACTCCCAGCACACTCCCGTCCTTACACGTCTTATACTGAAACACAACCGCAAACGTGCACGGTCATTATCAGCACAGTCATCTTACACACACACACAATACACACACACACACACCACACACACCACATACACACACACCACACACACACATGCATGCACACACACACACACACACACACACACACACACAGACAGACAGACAGACACACACACACAGACACAGACACACACACACAGACAGACACACACACAGACACACACACACACACACACACACACACACACACACACACACACACACCACATACACACACACACACACACACAATACACACACACAATACACACACAATACACACACTCCTAGCACGCTCCCGTCCTTACACATCTTATAATGAAGCACAACCGCAAACATGCATGGTCATCATCACCACAATCATCATCACACACACACATACACACACATGCATGCACACACACACACACACACACACACACACACACACACAGACAGACAGACAGACACACACACACAGACACAGACACACACACACAGACAGACACACACACAGACACACACACACACACACACACACACACACACACACACACACACACACACACACACACACACACACACACACCCTGACCAAGGTTCTGCGCTTGCCTCACAAAGCCACATCTCTCTCTCAGCTCTGACACTGGCCACCGTGACGGACAGCCGCAGTGCAATCAGAGATCGATACAGCGGGTAAAAAAAACAAACAAGATTGCATCTCGCACCGAGGATATAATATGTTTGTAATACCTGACAGGGCAGAATTAATGACATATCAATTATTCACTACCTATAATATCCAAAGTTATAAATGGAGAGTGCACCTCTCCACATCTTGATGGATTGCATTGATTCAGTCTGACTCTGCAGTTAGAGACACACGGGAATGCCAGGAAAGAAAGAATAAAGTCAAATTCAAGCTGCACTTGGAAACAGCCGGCTACAGTAACAAGCGTGTGAATCGGCTGTACTACTGTGCAAAACCACGAAGCTAAAAGCAATATAGAGTCAGCTATATAATGAGGGCATATGAGGAGTTTCCATATTGAGTCCAGCTCTAACATAACTCTTCCCTGGAGCCTGAACTATGTGCAATTTCAAAGAACGAATACTTTCCCCATGGTCTGTGAGCAGGTCAGGGACGGCTGATATGATATATCTGTGCTCAATTTCTACAGAGGTGCACATAACCGGCCGCCTGGTCCAAAGCCAAATCGATGTCTACGGTGCAGCTCAGGTCATCCAAGAGCGTTCAGTCATGTGCATCCCAGCAGAAAAAAAGCTTTTTCCGTCTCCTCCAACAGACGTACGCAAATGCTCCCATGCTTTTAACTACAGAGTACAATTTGAATTGAACAAAAAAATGAGACCATTACGATGTTCATCCCTTTTCACTGAAGCAGAGAGGAAAAAAAAAAAAAAACAGATGGTCCGAATCTCGCGGGACGGTTACAATTTAGAGGAAGAGTTTCTAGAATCGCGTTATGACTGACCTGTGCAGACTAAGCTGGGATTAGTTTTGCTGCTTCTTTTTACCAGAAAACTTACCTCAACTACTCAGTATCTCAATCACTTCACAATGAGTATCTCTTAGGTCTGCAGCAGTGATAACAACCCAAATCATATTTCTGGTATGCAGGGATTCATATACAAATGTGATTTTATCTACATTCACAAGGCAGTACTAATCGAGCCAAGAGAAGCACATTGCAGTGATTCAGGTACAATGCATCAAACCAATGAACCGCACACAACCTTTTGTGCATTATTTGAGAGCTCTACCGGGCAACGATGAAAAGTTCCTGCAACTTTTGCTTTTACAGAACCATCTATCTCCCGACAATAAATACATCCCATATTTAATTGATTTTAATCGGGAGTGGGGAAAGAAAGACATTTTGACATGTGAAATATGAGTTCAACGTGAGCTGAACTGAAATGGTAACGTAGCAATAGAAAGAAAGACTCTGAGTTACCTCAATGTAGGCGGTGTCGTTATTTGCGTCTTTGATATGTGGAAACCAGTCCCTGGGCGGCTTGGACAAGTGTTTAGACTCTGTGACGAACCACAGCAACTTCGGCCAACCTGGAAGCACATCCACACACACCGTCTCAGTTAGTCAATTAGTCAGAAGTACTGTTGTATCCTGCCAAAATGAATTGCAGTACCAGTCAAAAGTTTGGACACACTTACTCAAAGAAGGGCTTTTCTTTATTTTTACTATTTTCCACATTTTTTTGGAAAGAAATTCATACATAGACATGAACTTCATTATTTATATTTGTCTAAGAAACAAATTTCAAGCATTTAAGCATAAGTCTTCAGATCAAAAAGTCCCTGTTTCCCATTGTCTTAATCAGGTCTGTCCAAATTTTTGACTGGTACTGTAGCTTTCAAAGCATGCTGTTTAATGTGATTGGCATAAATGTGATGCGGTTAGGCTGTCAGACTCAATGGGCACTCAGACCTAATGAGCCTCCGTCTCAGGTAAGTATGCAGGGCTGCCAAACATACATCTGCAGAGGTTGTTCACCATTACTGAAATAATATTAGGGATCCATTACAGTGGCACGTCTATTTATATTATCTGTCCTGGGCATGCCAGACAAGATACTGATGATCTGACTTTAGGATCAATGACAGTGTGTCTTTGGGGGTGAGGGGAGAGTGAGGAGCACCAGGGATGAGCTTTGTTCTAAAGCAGATTCCTTTCTGTGACATCACTTTCCTTCTGTGACATCAGCGCTCCACAGTAAAAATAATGCCTCCTGCTTCTTTGCAACATCAACACAACCACCACTGGGAGAAAACTAAACCAGCCCTGTACACCCATGGTGTGTGTGTGTGTGTGTGTGTGTGTGAGAGAGAGAGAGAGCGAGTGTTAGTGTGTGTGTGAGAGCATGTGAGTGTGTGTGTGTGCGAGTGTGTGTGCATGTGAGTGTGTGTGTTAGCCATGTAACGCCTGTAAATGTGCCGTGTAGCACACGGCTGGCCTGTACCAATCGGCTCCTTCGGGCGTGGTCCCCGAGCTCTACCTTTGAACTGCGGGATCTCCCCCGTGGGGCTCTTGGGCAGACCCTTGTGGCAGGCGTCGCTCGTCAAGGCAACGGTGACTCCGCAGCTTCCCAGCAGAAAGCCGATCTGCTGACTCCCTGCGTCCTGAACACAGCACACAGCAACAGACAGAGCGCTGAGAGGAGGGCAAAAAAAAAAGCCCCTCTTACCATTTCACGCACTACCTCTTAGAATAAACACAGAATAAATACCCAAACTGGCGCACTTGAACGGATTCCGAAATGTAAGCCAAGTAAAAGAAAAGAAAAGAGCCACGTTGGTGTACAGGTGGGAGGCAGTCACGTGGCGGCTGCTGTGACGATAAGTTCAGCTATTTAATTAAAGTGTTCCATGCTGTGCCGGCATTAACACACAAAGGCTAAGAGCCTGGCGCACACGACCAGCTCATCACCACCTGAGCAAAAAAACGATCTTAATATCTGCTCTGTGAATTAGGGCTTAACCTGCCCGCTTTATTCTACAGCGCTCGCTGAGGAACAAAGGTGGGACCTGATGAACCCGGTGTTAAATGTGAGAAGGTTCTGGCTGGTCCAAGCAAAGACAGAGAGAGACAGAGTGAGAAAGAGAGAGAGAGAGAGAGAGAGTGAGAGCAAGAGCGAGAGAGAGAGAGAGAGAACCAAGAGAGATAGAAACAAAATAGAGAGAAAAACAGCACAGAGACACAGAGCGAGAGAGAGAGAGAGAGAGAGAGAGAGAGAGAGAGACAGAGAGAAAGAGAACAATAAAACCCTTTGTCTGCTCCGGTACTTGTAGATCTAGATAATACCAGAGATTAATAACTGATTTTTGTGTCTCCCTGGATCCCCCTCCTCCTCAGACAGCAGGCAGGGGAGACAGTGAAAAGAGCATACAATAAAATGAGCCGGCGGCCTGAACCCATCAGCTGATTCTGAGTCAGCAGAATGTGCAACTGAGCTGGGGGGGGGGGCAAGGCGTCCGACTGATCCTGGGCAGCGCCGCTTCACCTCGGTCCCCTCACAGCCTAAACAGAACCGAGAGCGTTCCCCTCGACCACATACGCACGGAGACTAATGCACTGGGAACAGACGCAGTCAAAACAGAGCCATTGTGCCGTGACCAAATATACACTGGGGCCTTAGGCGGTGCCCCAGTCTGTAGATATTCAAATCATACAGTACGCGGACAGCGCTGGCACGTTTGCTGTTTGTTACAGTAGCTGATTTTCTCAGCAGGCAGACCGCAACCTGAACAAGGCTGAGTGCAAAGGGTGCAAAATCTGTGGTTTCTGAAGTTCGCTCCGCCGCCAGGAGACACAGGAATGTTCTGCCAGCCCATGCACTCCTTCCTGGATTTTTTTGGAAAGAGGAACGCTGCGCTGGAACACGCCTCGAAACTGCGCCGCTTCCACGTTTGACCAAGAGGACGCTCGACGTTCTCAACTTTTTGAGAACGCTTCAGAGAAACCTGCACATGTAAGCTGAATTTAAAGGTTAAACGTTTACCGACGCAGCTCCAAAATCGCGCCTTTTTTAACCGATACTTGTATTGCTTCTGCAAAAGCGCCACGTGCTTTTTTTCCTCAGCAACACTTCCTGAGGGGCTGATCCACATACACCACGCCATGTGATGCTGAATGAGGCTGGCATTCTGACTGAGTGCGCAACAGGTTTCATGTTCCATAAGTTACAACCTTCCACAGGTACGGAGACTCCTTTCAGACTGTGAAGCCACAGTGTAATCAAATGTATTTCGGCTTCCCCTGATGATAACATCATGGAAAATGCCTTACCCTGCACTGGACTGATTCCAGAAAAGCGTCTGAACAGCCACATGCCAGTCATAGTGACTGGTGAAGGAACCATGCTTATGTGGACAACAACAAGACTTAAAAAATCAAAAACTGGGATTCATCCCTGTGTGTTTAGGATTAGCTGAGGGACACATAGGCTCCTATTTAAGCTAAGATGAGACATGCTGGAAGTTCTCTGCAACTTCAAACACTTCACTATTGTTCTTAGTCGGCATATGGACTTCGTTACTTTGCAGACAGCCTGGACTTAGCAGAGACGGCAGGGTACTTTGGGGGCTCTCAAACATAAAATAACACACAATACTTTATCATCAACATATGATACTTCATCATTAGCGAGCACTGACAAAAACAAGCCCGCTAACTGAGAGCTTAGTTCTTATTTCCATTTTAGAAATAATAAATGAAAAAAAAAACCACTGCTGTAAATTAGGTGGAGCATAAATCTAGCAAGGAACTCTAAAACGATCGAGAAAACTCACAGACTGTACGGTACACTAAATATTTCATGTCATGCAGTAGAATCTAGCAAGAAATTCAATGCGGTTCCAAACAAGTCAAGAGAAATGCACTACGGGATGCCACCAAAAGTCAACGCGTGAAAAATAAAGGGTCAGAGACGCTCTTTAAGCAAAGGCATTTGTCACAGCTGGAGCGGCGCGCATTTCGGCCGCCACGGGGGACGCGGTGAATGATCTGTCCCACACGGTGGCTGCCCCAGCCCCCCTCCAGGGGCTCTCTGTCCGGGACGACCGTGCCCTGCCAGGAGCCGTTCGGCTCACTTACTCCTGCTCCGGCCCCCACCCGCCACACTCGGCGGCTGTCGCCCCCGGCAACGCCGCCGTATCGGCGACGCGCAGGAGACACAGGGATGCAGGGGAGTCGTGCTGGTTGCCCGGGGAAACGTGCACGTCTCCGAGGACAGCTACAACGCCCTATCTGCCAGCTCCCTGACGCTGTCTGTAACACAAGTGACAGACCGAGAGCTTCTTCCCAAGGACAGGATGGATGGCTTCGAACCCCTAGGCCACTGACCCATGCTTGACCTCAGAGACAGAAACGCGCCCTGTTGCCGGTCCTACCACTTGCGGCAAGGCTGATGGGATACACGCGGTGCGCTAGGACGGTCTCTTCCTCGCTATTTCTAGATCTACAGCTAGCCCTGTCGCCATCCCGGCAACCCCAGGGCTAATGCTATCTGGCAGGGGGAGACAGCCCCACCAGAGGAGCTGAGCGGGGGCCCCAGACGCTTACCTTTCTCGTTAGTGGAACTTCGATTGGCACGGGGACGACTTCCGCCAGCAAGCAGCCGTAAAAAGCGACCATGAAGGCGGCCGGATCGTTGTTGGGAAAGACGAGGGCCACCTGTGCAGAAATCACAAGGGAACAGGTTAGACAGTGAGAGTATCAGTGCAGTTACACGCTCGGGCCACAACAGCAACAGCGATCCAGCTGATTCACTTTACTGCAGTCCAGATTCAGAAATATGCCCTGCACGACAGGATATTCGACTTTAACATCTAATGATAAATGGGAAAGACCTACAAAGTTATGTAAAAGTAGTAGGGAGAAGAAAAATATAGCACGCTCCAGCAGCAAGAAATAAGATCTAATCCATATTTAACTTCACATCGAATGAACAATTCCTCAATCTCTGGCCCGATCTGTGACATTTTACTAAGAGATAAATCTTCAGAACAATGCATTACACAGTGACATGGAGTCATGTACAAATTGAAACCTACTCAATGCACGCACGCCACTATTTGCTGCACCTGTCCTTTTGTTCCACTCAGGTCAGTGGAGACTGACATTAAGTGCTACATTTCCTGAAAAATCGAAGTAAATGCGCAATATCCACTTGCAAACCCAACTCCTCGGTCATGTTTTCAGCAGAAGACCATCTGTGGTCTCCAAGACAAGTGAGCTTTAAAAACCCAGAGAACCCAGAATGAGTTGCACTACAAAGCACTCGAAAGAGCGTCAAAAGCACTCGAAAAGTGCGTCACGCGGTGGCTATCTGCGCAGTAGCAAAAGAGCCCTCTCCCTGAGCCTCTCTGATAGACGCTGATGCTATCGCACCCTCTTTCATCTCACTAATACAGCTACAGGCCCCCATACAGAAATCAGAGAAATCTCCATGACGGCAGCCATATGCTTCTCAAACTGCTCCACTCCTCATGCCGGAAAAAAATGAGATTGCGTCCGTGTCGATGGGATGTCTTCCTCGTAAAAGGCACCTGCTTGTGCCTCGTGTGCAGTCACTGAACCTACGAAACACCTTATCGTGTTCTGTGTTGGATAAAGGTGCCTCTGTCCCATGTTGGAAGCGATTACAATAAATGCTCTCTTACAGTAGGTACAGAAAATTGCTCCCACATTTCAGCTTAGCTTCAGAGGGGAAACCGGGTCTCAAATTTAAGTGCGTTTTGTTGAAGGAAACAGTCCTGATTGAAAACGTCTAGTCAGCATGTAAACTCTCAATGGCTGAGAAGTAGGGTTATTTATATTTAATTCATAAGTAAATTATTTATTTATGCTGATGTTAATTTAATATTTAGGTTTATTTACATTTGGTTTCATTTTAATCACGGTGGAATGGGAGTGGAAGAGCATTTAACTGTGAAAATCAGTTTCCTTTCAATCACATGGAATAAACCATCTGTACCTGTCATAAAGAATCAGGTGCTGAGTTCTGCATTGGACTGTCTGTGTGTGTGTGTGTGTGTGTGTGTGCATGCATAAGTAGGTGTGTGTGGTTCTGTGTGCATGCGTATGGTTATTTTGTGTGTGTGTGTGTGTGTGCATGTGTTTTTGTGCACGCAAGCACGTGTATGTTTGTGTGTGTGCGTGTCTATGTGTGTTACTGTGTGTATATGCCAGCATGTTTGTATGCATGCATGTGACTATGTGTGTTAATGTTTGTGCTTATGCAAACACGTCTGTATGTATGTGTGTGCATGTGTGTGTGTGTGTGCATGTGTGTGCATCTGTGTGTGCGTGCTTGTATACGCAACCAGCCTTATATTATTTCCATATACATCATTTAGATTCAGAGCTGAAAATGTGTTCATGAGCATTCAGATGCCATTTCGGCTCTGCACCCTGTAGTTTCCTTCGGAGGCCATGTAAGCCTATGAGCAGGGGATGGAGGAGCTGACAGCAGAGCGAGGGCTGGCGTACTGGCAGAGAGTGTGCCGGCACAGCATTGCCGAGAGGACCAGCAGCACAGCGGGGCTGCGGCGGAGGTGATAATGAATTCCCCACAGCAGGTCTCACCGGCGCTCAGATGGCAACATCAAACGGCCATATCGAAGCATGGGAGGAACCGCCAGGGATCGGCAGCGGCGGCTCGGAGACGCCGGGAACAAAAAAAGCCTTCTCCACACAGAGCTTTCACTCCCCGGGCTTCAAATAACGCCTTTCGGCAAGCATCACACATGCTTACTGCTGTTACTCACAGGAGCTGGCCACTGACTGCCATCAGGAAAACCATTGCCTGAAGCACTGAGCAGAAGTCTATTTGAATTCTTAGCCCATAAGTTATGGGCAATTTGCATAAGTCCCAGCCTTAGATAATTGCCAACAGCTAATCAGACCTGACACTGCTCATCACTGGAGTTTCTTGCATTTTTTATTATTTATTTCATGCCACATATAACTCAAAATGTTCTTTTACTTAATAACTCACCGCTTTTAGAATGTCACTGATATCTGCAAAGCACGGGAAAAAATCCAAGTCTGATGAATCTTAAAAGACTTCAGTCTAGCCTGTAATCAACTCCAACAGAGTTTTGTGAAGACTCTAGTCAATACCGGTTACTAAAATACTTCACATATCGTAATTAATCCCTCTCTTGTAGTTAATTAGAAAAAAATGGCTTGTTTCCAAACGAACTCAATCTCCAACTGAGACAATTGGGAATATGACTTCTTTCATAAAAAGAACAAAGCAGCACATAGAGAATAGGATATGATCCAGGAAAAGAGACATATATATATATATACACACACACACAAATATACAAATATATATGCAGGGAACAGATATATATATGTCCAAAATTAATATTCATAGTCATACCAAGCTACATTTACATGTACAGCCTTACTATGTACAAAACAAAAAAAACCTTAAAAGCCACAAATTTTATATATTTTGGCCAGATAATCAGCTCCACAGTGTGTTCCACACTGAAAGCTCTAAGTCTAACTAACAACTATTGAAGCTACAAGTGTGCTGATTTTCAACACTCTTTTTGCACAGTGTTGAAGGGGTGTATGACAGAGCTGAGATACACAGTCGGTGTGCTCTGATCATGTGACAGCGGATGAAAAAGGACAGCAGTGTGGCACAGTGGTAAGGAGCAGGACTCCTAACCAAAAGGTTGCTGGTTCGATTCCCCAATAGGCCACTGCTGTTCTACCCACGGGCAAGGCGCTTAACCCAGAATTGCCTCAGCAAATATCCGGCTTTATAAATGGATAAAATTGTACCCTACTGTATGTAAGTCAGTCTGGATAAGAGCGTCTGATAAATGACGTGATGCAATGTCATGTAACCCCCGCTGTCTCTGTGACATGGGCCACCCCTGGGGAGAAAGACCCCTCTCTCACTCACCCGGTCTCCCGGTCTGACCATGGGCTCCTGCTTTGTCCCCAGCTTGTGCAGGATGTTGTAGGCCACCTTCATGCTGCGAGTCCACAGCTTTCCTGTGAGCAGACAGATGGGAGGGTTAGCTGCCCGCTGGCCATCACTTCCTTTCCAGTCATTTGCATTTGCAAACCATTGTATTCCCCCTCATTTTTCACTCTTCAAACCAATTCCACATCAACGCACACATCAAAAAACAGCACTCACACACAATCTTTATATGCACAAACCATGAACCTATGACTTCACTGATTTAAAATACAAAAACTTTAATTTGATTTTCAGTTGAAACTCTTTTCAGCAAACATTAAACACCTTAAACACACTATTGAAAATGTCAGTCACTGTTAAAGGAACGTAGAGTTAAAACAGGAAAGAAAAGGAAAAGTTATCTGATCAAAATATGCACATCCCTTTATAAAAAGGCCTCAATAAACATCCTTATAGCAAGGAAAGCTGCCCGCTAGTTAGCCCTGTAGGGTCTGACTTCACTCCATATGGTGTCTGATCCTAGGGTAAACTTTTGTTATGAGATGATATTCACTCTTTGATGATAAACATTTTAAGAGTGGCAGACTGAACTAAGGCCTTACGCAAACAATGTATGCATAACTGCACTGCATACAACAGACACAGTATCTGGCAAAACTACGTTCTCTGCCAGTACCACAAATGAGAAATCTACAGTAATGCTGAGAAACTGATTACCTTTGAGAATTTCCAACCTTCATGTTTTCTTTCTGTTGTAATTTGAATCTAAGTAACTATTAAAGAACCATACATTAAAAAAAACAGAAGTAATAAGTGTTTCATCAATCAGAAGTAACTACCCTTTATGGTCTAAATCTAACGTGACGGAAATAAACACTATGCATGATCAATCCTTCTTGATGGCAAGTTGTTCTGTACTTTTAATTACCATACCCTTCTGATTTCTCCGTGCGTTAATGAATCGGAGATCAGACTGTGCTCCTCTGGGGGAATTCGCCATAGAAACAGCCTCTGTGTTCCGGTTCCAGAAGCTGCAGAGGGGCTGTCTATATGCAGTATTAAACAGTCCCCCACCTACACAATGCAGGAAGCCTACCCTGACGGTGCAGTCCGGGGGGGCGGACTTCACTCCCCTGTATGGTATCGCTTTGGGACGCCACGCCCGGCTTCACCAACACGTGACGGGACCGGCCAGGTGACGTTGCCACCCGGGGGGGTGTCAGGTTTTACTTGCGGGTGTAAAAAAGGGCACAGCTGGCCTCTCTGTGTCACATATTGGTCTATCTCGGCTCCACAGCTCAGAGCGTCTGCTGGAACCACAGGCTGTGTGCAAAAACTGCATCCAGAGAAACAAACCAGGCTTTGGCACTGCCCATTTCATACACGAAGCAAAATTAAAAAAAAAAAAAAATACTCAGAGATATTTTTCTGCCAAACAACAAGTCATTATTTTTGCCCTACATTATTACGTAAGCTGTTTTCCTTGGGTGCTTGAGCTAAATTAATGAAGGCATATGACTTAAGCGAGATCATCATTACTACTAATTGCACGGCAGTGAAACCTGGAGAATGTTATTGTCTGTGATGAGAAGGATCATTAATACAGAGCTGCAAAGACAATTACAACTGTGCTCTTGACACCACATGCTATTTGCAAATATTTAATTTGCCTTCCCACTTGCTCTCCTGTAAGAAATCATTTAAATATTCATAATCAAAAAAAAAAAATGTAGTAAACATGACCTCCTACCCAAACAGGGTTTATTTTGACTGAAAGAACATTTTACACCTCCCTGTAGCAAGTGGGAGGAGGAGGGGCAGCTGGGAGGAGAGGAGGAGAGAGGAGGAGAGAGAACGGAGGAGAGGAGAGCTGCTCATCACTGCACACAAGATTGTCGGCACGGCAACGCTTGGCAACACCTTACCGCACCTGTCAGCTGCGGCCGCCACGGCGCGCTGCAAAGATTTCACAGTCCAGTGAGCACCTCCGAGCCGGTTGCTCCCGTCCATTCAAAACACTCACGCAAGCAAGCAGTGCCGAGTTGTATACAGAGGCCTCTCTCATCGCGCTGATCAATCTCACTCCGAGAGAGGTGGCCCGGGTTCCCTGCCTCCCGATCACACCTGATTCTTTTCAGTACCCTTTTTTTTAAAACGCTATTCAGACTCCATTCAAGCTCTGACTGTATCAAGTGTGTGAGGATGATGTGCTGAGAGCTTGTTACCCTCTTTGCTGTATTCTTAGTGGCAGCCCAGCTGTAGATTAAATTACTGTTGACAGAACTGTTGAGGCCCTCATGTTTTTTTTTAACTAGAGACAAATTCATAGCATTCAACAGCCCAGCTGGTGGTTTTTCAACTGTTTTGTTTACATTCAATGTGTTGGAAACTAAGAATATTACACATTTTGTCCCACATGGGCAGAGAGAGTCTTGTGGCCCATACACAAATCATTTCTTTAATCACAACGTGGGTCAAATTGATGTGTCAGGGCTCGAGCTATGACTTGTCAGGGTCGAGAATGACGGTGATGGCAGACTTCTTAATGTGTTGTGCATAACTGTTAACAATCTGACAGTGAACATCCTATTACACTGCATTACACAAAGCTTATGGGCCACTGTCAAACGCCAGCGGCGACATTTAATGTAAAAATCTAAACTTGCAGTACTTAGATCATTTGTTTTTACATTAGGGAGAAACCGAAATGTTCGTATCTGCACAATGAACGCATTGTTCAGGGCTTTGATTGAACTGTGCTGTGCCAAAATGTAAAAGAATTATGATTATGATGATTAAAATGTGAACCTTTTCAAGCATGCATTCCCGCCAAACATTCAGCTTGTCACATGACTAAATGGCAACGGAAGAGGGGTGTCACAGTAATTCCATATGACAGGCCTAACAGGACACATTACACTTAACATGGGGAAACAGTTACAGAAAAATGAACATGCGCATGTTAAAAAACGGCATGACAATTATGATCCGGTAGTAATCACATGCAAGTGAGACTAAAAACCGTAACTTCTGAAAGTAGGTTTGGTGAGATTTAGTTGTGACGCCTTCTGTGTTGGGGCAGATGAAATGCACAGCTCGATCCAAAGAGCCACTTTCCACTGACAGGAATACACTGAGTGGCCAAAAAATTACATATCTATTTTTTTTTAAATTTAACAAATAATAAATTTATTATTTAAAAAAATAATCATTTTAATTTAATCTATTGAATAGGCAACGGCGGTCTTGAATCAGTGTGCTACATTAAGGCAATAATGTTCCTTTATATAACTAATGAATGCTTTACAAGATAAAAAATAATTCAGGACTGCAATGTAAATAAATGGACATTAATTTGTTATTTAATGAAGATGAACACTAACATTTACATGGATGCATCTTGAATGGAATTCATAACAACCTATACATATGACACATGGGCTTCCATATCAAAATGTGCAGTTAGATAAGCTCCCATATATGTATGTGTGTGCCCCAAGGAATAACAAATACAGAACAGCAATCACACTGTAGAAAGACAAAGATGACATAATAAAAGTCTAAAATTATATAATCATATATTATATTATTTAGAATATATACATATATATGTAGCAGCAAAAGTGAACCTTCTCACATATAATCCATGATGGGTTCAAAAAATAGTTGCCATTAGTTCAGCTGAAACATGGAATGCAGTCGGACTATCTGTCCAGACAACCATCTTTTTCCCCTCTCAAAAAATCTCTCATCTCAAAAAATATATTCAGCTAATAGTTTCAGCTGGTGTTTGGTGGTTATGACTTATTCCACACTGACTAATAATACCAGCCTGCTGAGCTTTGACCCAGAGACCCACTCAGACTGAAACACCCCTTAAACTTCCACACCACACTCGGATCATTTCACGAGGTAAAAAGCCATGCATTTCTGCTGAACGGCCGCAAAATGAGTCACACATGTGGAGAGCTGCTGGAGTCAGGGTGGTCATGTTATTAAGTACTACTGTTTACAGCAGTGATATGCGTTTCTCAAACTTCCCTCATGCTGACTGAGGCATTTTAATATCTCCCCCCATGACCCTGATGGGAGATGCACTTGGGCAGTCCACACACACACACACATTTTAAGCAAACCGATAAATAACGTTCCTGTGGGTCCATTTTTTTCTTTGGGTTGTTTTATTTTAAAGGAGCCGAATTCGCTCGCAGCCCTTACCGTAGGTTAGGATGTACAGTGGTTTTCCGTTTGTGTCCATAGTGGTCAGGCAGGGGGCTTTGGGAGATATGGTCCCCCAGCGCTGCAGCGCCGCTTCCAGTGACGGTGGCCAGTTGGTGACCACGCCCAGCTGCTCCCCTCGCATGGGCACCATCTGCGCCCCCTCCGGCTTCGGCTGGTTGGGGTCTGGCTGTTGGACTGGACACACATTTCAGGGTGAGTGAGACAGCAACACAGCCACTTACAACAAGACATAACCACGGGTAAAGAATCCTTCTTAGGGCGTTACTGGCGAGTAATACTGTAAAGTACAGTGACAGAGATACTTAAAAACAGTGAGAAAAGCACCCATACCTTCCAGTAATTCTTCGAAATCATCGACGAAGAACTCCCGTAAAGGTGGCCGTTTAGGCCTCTTCAGAGTATTCACCAGCTGCTGGATTTTGGCTGAAACTCGGCTGCTGACCGGCACACCTGTGGTACAGGGGTTATGAGATATCAGCACACACTCATCAGCTCCCATACACACCAACACGTACACACTTGTATAAATACACACACGCACTCACACACACACACATTAACAAACACTCAAACACATTGACACACATACGCACATGCACACAGCACATGCACAGCAGCACACACACACACACACACACACACACACACACACACAGAGGCCAGAGCTAATGTATCACCAGACATCTGCAATGGCTGCCAAATGCTCTTGGCGAAGAAGGTATTTTGAATTACAGTCTACACTATTGCATTTTAAGGAGACAGTGAATAAAGATATTTTATTAATGCCTTCCCTGTTGAAGCTGACATGTACACTCATGAAACTCTATATATTTGTTCTTCTGCTGCAAACTGAAATGAACCAGCATTTATTAATTTTTCCTTTAATAGCAAAGTTAAGTTGATCCCTCCAAAAAGATTAATTTCCACATCGTGTGTAACCACAATGCTTTCTGTTTGTTTTTGTATATTAGCGGTATTTTCTAAATCAACAGAAGTACGCTGGTGCCTGCGAGCTCTATTCCTTCCAGCTTCAGAGCACACGTGAGAACACTGTCCTTGACTGTGCGCTGCCGAACAGCCTGCTCTTTTTTTTCCCGCTGCCCGCCCTGTGATTTCAGCAAAACAAGTCGTGCACACTTCACTTGGCAATATGTAAACCAGGACAGCACAACGCAGGGTTATCTCAGAGAGCCATCCTCATGGTGAATGCTTCCGTCTCACTAAGTGTTCAGATCTCCTCCTTAAATGGAAAGAATTTAAAAGCAAAATTGACCAAGGCCATGATGTGGCAGAGAGAAAGTTTGATATGCTCATAAGATTTTTCTCCCAAAACACCCAACAGTCCTTCACTGCAACCAATACAGGCTTGAGGACAGATGACAGAGAAAAGGTTAGAGAGCTTTGATGAAGGAGGAAAAAAAAAACTTCAGGCTTTTGTTATTGTTTTCTAATAAGGGCTGCAGTGATTACACCAACTACCGGAATAAGTCAATAAAAAAACTTTTAACTTATTGAAACATTTGGTGGATGGTGACTGGTTCCAAGAACTAAAATATAAATTCTGATTATTCAAATAGTGAAGTTAATATCTGATGAAATCCCAAAGGCTTATATGTTTGATAGCTGCAGTCCTCAAAGTCAAACAAAACTAAACTAAATCATTTAGCAAACTGATGTCCTCATTACTTGTGATTCACACACATTAAAAACAAAAAACTAATAAAAATCTAAATTTTTCAACATCAAAGAAGTCCTCATCTATGCGAATTGGCTGTTTATTTTTTTATCAAATTATCTTTCAAGGAATTCGGAGCAAATCTGTCTCTCTACATTATTGACCACATCGGGCAAATTCATTGTTACAACAACACTGGGTTTCGCTGGAAAGCAAATTTAAGTGGAGAAAAACCACAGATTGGGCCGCTCCATCATTTCACTGCATGGAAGCACAGGCATTGTTCAGAATAAATGTCAAGATGCTTTCATTTGGAACTCGTATGTCAAGAGCACACAGCTCACTTACTTCCAGCACTTTGAATCATTTCTTTTGCGTCGATGAAACTGAAAATAAGCTGTCAAAACTCTTGTACACACGGAATGTGGTGAGGTTATTCCAAATGACAGAGCAGCAAGGAGGAGAGCACACTTCGGCTACAGCACTCTCCCCACTGTCAGAACCACGCTGGGCCAAGCCGTGGCTCAACCTGGCTGGACCTCCCTGAAAAAGCCTGTCTGGTTTTCCCACTTCTGTCTCTGGACTATACTGCACCACACAATTTCGAACAGAAAAAACAAGAAGTATTTAATCATAGTCTCTAAAGAGAATCACTACACAGACTTCATCAAGATTCCATATCACTATCAAACGTGTGAAAGCAGAGAGTCATCTACGGTTTGTATTAATCCTTGTCAGTGTGACAGAATTCACACTAAATATGAGCACACAGCAACTGGTGCCTGACACTCTTACAGTGCTACTGAGGACAAGAAGGAACATTTTACACAAACATATGTTACAGGACACATTTACAGCTACGTGTCATGAAATATTAATAAATACCAGACACACACACATGCACACACACACACACACACACACACACACACACACACACACACCAGCTGCTGGATTTTAGCTGGAACTCAGCTGCTGACTAACAAGCCTGGAGAACAGGAGTTAACACACACCCGCACACACATGCACAGGCACACACTAGCATATTAACACACACTCTGACTCATCAAACACACAGAGAGAGACACACACACACACACACACACACACACACACACACACACACACACACGCTCACCGTCTCCGGTCTCCATGAGCTCGGCGTTGCCGTACTTGGGCGCGGTGCGGGAGGCCGTGGACACCTGCGGCCTCTCCACCTGTATGGAGTGCTCCGACGTGTACGTGGTGACATCGGGAGGGGCGGAGTGGTTCTCTGGAGGTGAAGGGACACCTGTCAGCGTCAGCATCTCCTCCCCGGCGGCCTCAGACCGGCGCGTCTGACGCCCCCTCCCAAAGTGACCGCGGGGACCGCAAAGAAGCGGACTGTCCGCAGAATTCGGGGACAGCATCACGGTGCCAACCGTCTGGGGGCACACGCAGGGGTGGGCGGGTAGGAGCCCTCCAAATCCGGGGGTTCGGGGAGGGGCAGCGGAGTCTGACAGAATTTCAGCCCTTGTACATTCCATCACAAGTTTCAGCGTGATCCCCCCCCCCAAACACTTGGCAGCACTATTAAAGTTAGAATGGCTGTTTTGTTCAACTCACTTTAACATGCCATGAGTATCCATTTGCTACTCTTTACAGCATTCTTCCGCAACTCTTTCAATATTTCCATGCCTGCGTACGACATACTTGCCTCAATGGCTCTTCAGATCTGTTAATATGGAACCGATATTGCCCTTTGGCGTGAAGGACAGCAATTTCTTCCCTTCATTTCCAATCCCTCCTTAAATTACTTTCCGTATCCGATAAACAGCGGAATGTTTTTTTTATTTTTTTAATCACAAGCCATGCATGTGTTTCTTTCTTCCCCCCCCCCCCCCCCCTCCCGCCCCCTTTGCAGGTCTGGTCACTGTCACAATCGGTCTGCCATTTTTCAGCCCATTTCCCTCGCGCTGAGCGCCTAAGCATGAAATATCATTCCAAATGCAATTTAGGAGGGGGGGGGGGGGGGGTGAAGAGCATTTCAATGAAGCTCTCTCTCTCTCTCAGCTTTCAACAACAAACGCTCAGACCCGCCGCCACGGATACAGGCAGACGCTGAAAGTCAAGGGCAATCGAGTAGAGTGGGCGAACGTTTGGACCGATACATTCATGCTCTTCAGCGGAAGTCTGTTGTTTACAGATGCGACGGATCTCATGAGCAATTAATGCATTTTCATAATGAGAAAAAAAAAGAAATCCTCCAAATTAATTATCACATTAGTATTAATCAGTCAGACCTGAAGTGGATGTGCGACACTGTGTGTGAAGAGTTCAATCAGACACAGCTCACAGAACGAAGATATAAGGCAAACCACTGAAGGCAGGAGGAAAACGCTGTGCATTATGGGTGTGACAAGCGCTCAGCATCCTAAAGCACCGCAAATAATTACCGAGAGAGGCTGCATGAGCACCACAGAGGATCCCTGCTCTTCTGTGGGGGTGTGTGAGAGGGGGCCCGGGTTGACTCAGCCGAGACCCTGCCAAAGTCAGCCCAAGGAGGCTGTCGCTGTGCGCCTGCACCCCCGCACTCGCTCTCTCCCTCTCTCTCTCGTTCTCTCTCTGTCTCTCTCCGTCTCTCTCTCTCTCTCTCTCTCACAGAATGACACGAAAATAAGGTGGCCCTACAAGTGCTCAGGAGGATATTCCCGCTCCGGAGAGGATCGGTGCTGACCTCTGGGGTTGCAAAACTGGGGCCGGTGAAAACATGCTTTTGAATGCCACGTGGGAGTGAGTGGCAGGGGTGTCCGCAGTGAGAGCGAGTCTGCCACCACGGAAGAGCGTCACTGAGCCCAAACCAACGCACTTATTTAAACAGCACACGCTGGTGCACAAGCAGCAGCTAAATTATGTAAGAGATCTCAGCGTAAAGATCTCTGTGGCTCAGTGTAAATGCTGCCGTCTCATGGTCCTTACATATGGGATTTTAGGCGTTCCTTAAGATGACTTTGTGTTCAAATCTATAACACATTATTCTTAAAAATGGGTTGTTGCACATCACTCACAGTATATTTTAGGAGTATTATATAGATTAGGAGTGGCCTTAAGAAATAGTAATCCACAAACAGACCCACAGTTTAGCAATATTCTTCAGCGCTGCTGGGTTTTTCTGCCCTATTTGCAGTAGTATTACGAGCCCAGTCTTAATCACTTCCAATTACCGGGACAGTAAAACTGTAATCAGGAGGTCTCCCAAAATGGCATCAAGTTCATGGCTGTGCTTGTAATTTTGTGAATGATTTGCCAATGAATTTGCTAATGAGAAATTACACCTCAGCCTCAGTTAATTGTGTGCAAATTCCAGACATTCCACAGTGTCACACTGTTTTCAATGACAAAATGTGCAAATAATCTTTAATGAGATCCAATCCAACATTAGCAGATATGATATGAGAGACTGTAATATGACAAAATACATACATGTATGTTAAATATACTGTTACGTGGCAAAATGTTAATAAATGTATAAAACATATCAATTCAATCCATGTAAATCCCACTTACAAAACTCTTAGGAAAAAAAAATCTGTCACAGGCACTTTCACTGTTTTTCAAAAAGAAAATCCAGAAAGCTGCTAAAAAAAACATTCATACACTACTAAAAAAACTGACTGGTTCATGAATGGGACTAAAAAAACACAGCATATTGAAAAGGCTTATTTGAAGGAGACACACACAACACACAGTAAGGTGCCATCACAGCTTAGACATGCAGAGTAAAACAACTTCAAAGACATGTCACGATGAGTGTTAATAGGTCAAAGCCATGGCGCTAGTCGTAAGTGAACACACACAGATTACCCACTTGTGAACAGAACA
Source organism: Megalops cyprinoides (assembly GCF_013368585.1). Lineage (NCBI taxonomy): Eukaryota > Metazoa > Chordata > Actinopteri > Elopiformes > Megalopidae > Megalops > Megalops cyprinoides. Next base: position 4,987,495 of record NC_050606.1, read on the forward strand.
GAAACATTACTGTACAGTAGATATAGACAGTGCACAGAGATGGGATAAGCGCATCTAAAAGCAGACGTCTAGCCTGTTTAAGATATGCTAACCTCTGCTTTATTGCAAAGGTGAAAGGTAACCTTTGGCTACGAGCAGCTTCCTTTTTTGCACTGGCATTCCACAGTAAAACAAACAAATATGATGGCAACAGGAACAGGTACGGAACTGCTTCTCACACCTATCCAACACCTACAACCCGCCCGGCCTCTGATCCTGCCGTCGTCTTCGCTTTCACAAACACTGATGCAGACGCTAATGAGGGTTAGACACACAGGGCTCACTGCTCCTCACAACACGGAGGCCAAGAGCTAAGCCGGGGTCGCGATCCTCGGCAGGTCCCTCTAGACAGGAAACACCACTGCGAGCACAGACTACCAGGGATGACACACTGACGGCAGTGGAGGAGCAGAGAGGGTACGGCAGACGGAGGGAGGGGTATGGGGGGTGGGATTTGGGGGGGGGGGGGCGCGCGGTGCACCAGCGCGCTGGGATACTGACCCTCCGACTCCAAGGGCGGCCAGGCGAGGTCTGAGCCGAACTCGCAGGACCGGCGCAAACCGGAGTTTCCGTTCTCAACTGTGCCTGGCACTGTTTTCCTCTTCAGTGAGAGGTGAGCAATTGGCCCTGGATATGAGGGGGGAAAACCAAAGGCTTTTAGATCTCAGGAGCGGCGGCCCACGCCGAACCAAACACCAGGAGCCAAATGGAGCACAGCATTTCGGGCCGAGTCAAGCAGCATCTTTCAGGAGGCGTTAGCGACATGGGGGGGTCAGCGGCAGGGGACATGAGGAAAAGCAACTTATCTATACGGGCAGGCATAAACCAATCACATGAGGAGGAGAGAAAATAAAAGGGGAAATAATACAAAAAAAGCTTTTTCTTAAGCCTCCTTAAAACAAGAAACACGCGCTGGGGATTGCTTGGCTCCCCCTCGAAATAAAAAAAGGAAAAGAACACAAAATAACCTTCAACATCAACCAAGGTTATGCTGAAAGTAAATACTAACAACATTTATTGAAAAAAAAGTATTTGTGTGGAGTCTCCGCCACCTAAGCTGACCTTAAAATGACCTTTACGTGCGGGTACATTTGCATCAGTGACTAATCCAGGAGTATTGATTCTGTCCTTCATTGTCTGCTTTTAGATGACGGGGTTACAAAGAGGTGCGAGAACGTAAGAAGAATGTTCTGTACTTTCTGTGAACCTTTCCTACAAATTCTCTGTGCGGCAGTATCCAGCATAAGCTTTTTTTTTTTTTTGGTAAACTTGACAGCAACTCCCAAACTGCTCCTAGGCTCTTAAGTTGGGGTAAGAAAGCAGGTCAAACCCGGTTTATTATATCATTCCCTTTACAGATCTTCTATGTACTGACCAGATAGTCAACTCAGTGTGTTCCACACTGAAAATTGCGCCTCTGCCATTTTTGAAGCTACGAGTGTTCTGATTCACTGGTTCATTATGAACATTGTTAAAAGGGGGCATGGTCTAAAACAGAGCATTCATAGTCAGCATGGAAATACAGACAGCATCGGAATCCTCCTGCTACCAACCAGAACCTCCCAGACGGAGTACGCAAGGAACACAGGAGCGGAGTATCTGGCCATAAAATAACGTCTTTGCTAACATTGCCGTGTTGGGTCGGACAGCAATCACATGCAGGTTTACACCTTGCATTTCAGGTGAATTTTTCTCACACTGTGTAGGCTTTGTGGAGGGTGCATTAGGGTTTACGGGCCTTCAACCCGGAAGTGCAAAACAAAATGGTTATAAGTGTGATTTTGTTGTTAGACAGCCAGCAGCAATATTAAAAAAATTATTCCATTTATACCCCAGACACAACTGTATTGTAGTGGCACATACATGACATGTGCGTATATTGTAATGATATATACAGAGTAATGCATACCTTAATTTTGCACTTAATTTAATGATCAGCTTCACTGCTTTAGACATGTACCATTGTAGGTGCTTGTCTTAATAAAGACAAACAGAAGCTGATCAAAAGCTGATCACCGCAAGCCAAAGTTTAATGGAGGTGGGATTGGCTGCAAGCACAACCAAACTCACAGAAAGCACAATCATTTGTCTTAGCCACAGAGAAGAGTGGAGCTTCTACAGCTGATTAACTGCTTTATGAGACACTTCTACGCAAACGACCTTCGCTGTTGACGTCTTGTTTAGTCCTGCGTGGGTCTCTCACTTCTTTGCGGGACAGTTCAGCACAGTGCTTCAACACTGATTGAACGAGTTTGCCATGTGTGAAATCGTAGAGCCTGTCTGTTAAGTGTCCAGCCATTCAATTCCTTTTTTTTTCTCCACGTCCTACAACCATGCCATTGAACTGACACCACAAAGCACTGAATTTAATCGACTTTCACACCTCAGTGTGCTTCCCACCAGAGCAAACGCTAACAAGTATGCTGTTAGTAGATTCTCCTTGCTTAGGGCTAGTCTGATTATCCACCTTGTGCTCCATTTTTCAAACGTGTTGGCCATACCCAAATCCTGCATTGTGCCTGCAATAATTTCAGAAGCATGACTGAAATTCAGATAACGTTTTATTTTCAACATTGACCTATAGGAAAGTGAAAAGTTCAGTCTGGGGTATAAATGTGTGTTCTTTAAAAATAAAATACATATTATTTTTGGAAATAAATGTTAAAAAAAGCAAAAGGAGCAGGCAACACCATCTGATATTTTCACAGGGAAGAAATGCATGCTGGGAAAAAAAGAGAACATTAATCCTGTACTATCAGGCTTTTTTGCGCTCCAAGCGCCTCAGGGTAAGAGGGAAACTAAAAAGAACGGGGTCAGCGAAAAAGAAAAGAAACGGGGGAAAAACAGGTGCCAGAGGTGGAGAGGCATGATGAAGGGGTAGAGCATGGATTCAATCACCTGTCAGAGGTCAAAGGTCAAACGAGGAGGGATGGAGGGGGGTTATTACCTGACATGCCGATGTGCGTCTGGGCCATGACGTCGGCCAGGCGGCTGGCGGCACCGCTGCCCCCGCTGTGGGTGGAGGAGGAGGAGGTGGTGGAGGAGGTGGTGGAGCCGTGGATGGCCCGGCTGATCCAGTGCTCCATGTTGATGCTGCCCTGGCTGGAGGTGGGCGTGCCCTCGCCCTGCATGGAGCCCTCTCCTTCCGAGCCCGATGACGTGTCTGGGGGGGGTTGGGGGAGGTTGGGGGGGGGGGGGGGTTGTTGGGAGAGAGAGATCACCCGGTCACCTGGCTTTCCCGCCACCTGCAATTCAATGTCAAAACATCTCCCACACCACAACAAAGCATCAATGAGAAATACAGCAGCAAGACAGGGGGGGCTCTCTCCACCAATCAGGTTGGGGCGATGGCAGCGACATGCAAATTAGAGAATGCTGATAAAATTCCATTCTGCTGTGAGGTAAGCAAGGTGTCTGACACCACAGCACAATTAAACCGGGCAGACCGCTTTGGCTGCACCTCCTCTATGTGAATCCAGCAGAATGTGATCATGAAATCAGGGCTGGTGTGTGCCTTTCGCACCTGCCTGCTCTTGCGTTAGTGTGTTGTGCTGAGCGGGGTGGAGAGGAGGATTTTGCATGGTGTTTGCATGGCAGAAAGCCACCATGAGACAGAGCAGGATGTGAGTGGGTTCACTGCTCTGCCAATACAGAGAGGCTGACCTATTTCTGAAGAGGTGCTGTGTGATCTGCAGAGATCAGCCAATGAGAGCGGCTCTTTTCAGCCCCGCCCTAATACTCCTCATAATTCACTTTAACACATCTTTCCTGCATATATAGACGCTAACATACAAAGCCATTATGACATAAATATAAGTCATGTGACAGTCATATAACATGTATATGTATGTTCTTTACACACATCAGAACTATTATTCACCATATTTGTATCATCCAACACAAAATGGGTGAAAAAGCTGAGCAAAATGTGAGAAAAATGTTTGCATTTTACAGAATGCAAATGCAGTACATACATGAACATAATCAATCAGACCTGTATATCAGTAATATCATACAGACACAAATTCAAGTTGAGAACTATTCACCACATATTCACCGGCCTATTTGATTTTATTTTGATTTTGCGTTTCCCCTCGAGTGAGGGAAAATGCTGAATGTGTTTCGGACACCGCATGAGGCCAGTCGGTGGCAGTGAGTGGATTCCTGACAAGGCCACAAAGACATGCATCTTTAGAGAGCTCAGGGGTGTCACCTCCTGCCGCTGGAACAGGACACTCCAACACCCTCTGGGTCACAGGTTTCCCCTCACACTTGAGTCCTGTCTGCACATCCCAAAAGGGGGCGGGTCCATGCTGGCAGACCCTAGAGCCTGATTGGCTGGGCAGGCAGTCAGGCCAACACATCACGCTGAGCTCTGACACGGATTGGGTGCTGCGGGGACTGTGATGCGTCAGTGACGGCTGTCAGGCAGTTGACACCCCTGCCGTTCTGTTGACACTTTCTAGATAAGAGGGCAGTCATGTGACAGCTAAGGCCTCTTGGGCACGAGGCAGAGATTGTGGTCCTGGGTTATCAGCCTGTGGCACTGATGACTCCTTAAAAATAAAAAAAGGGCCCCAGAGCTTCCAACAGTGGATGCAGGTAAAAAAAACAGCTCATCCAAACTGTGGCTTCTATTATTCTCAATGCTGACTTTTGTTGTGGGTGTGAGATATTAAATGTCAGTGTCATTCACTGTGAATGGTGTGCATTATTTTCCAAAACAACTTGCTGAAAGATTTATGTGCACAATTTACTTTGAGTGAAGTGTTTGTTCCAGCAGTTTTATTGTGTTTTTTTTATGAAAATGGAAAGGGACTTGTGTGAAAAAGATATTAATATTGGCATTTGATGCTGTTTTTGCTGTTCTGAGTTAATGTGATCTCAGGGCATAAGTCACTTTCCTGTTAACCCAAAAATGAACACAGGAGTCTAGTACAATCATGTGGAACCGCACAGATTACAGTAACAGCTGTTACAATTTCACTTCTCCAGCAGATTTTCCTAAAGTGTTCCTTTACCGTCTGTATTTTTTACGAAAATGGAAAGGAACTTATGTAAAAAAAAAATATATATATATATAAATATTGACATTTGGTGCTGTTTTTGCTGTTTTGTGTTACTGTGATCTCAGGGCATAAGTCACTTTGATTTTATTCTGTGCGTTGTCTTCTTCCTTCACTGTCTGAATATAGCACCATGGGTCCCAGGGAAATGTTATTTCAACCCTACCGTATACTCACATTTACATTTATTCATTTGGCAGATGCTTTTATCCAAAGCGACTTACACAGGTTACAGTACTGAGGCAATTGTGGGTTAAGTACCTTGCCCAAGGGTACAGCAGCAGTGTCCCAGCGAGGATCGAACCGGCAACCTTTCGGTTAGGAGTCCTGCTCCTGTCCAAATACTTATATATGGATAGGCTGACAATAAAATCTCTCTCGACTTTCCTGTCAACCCAACAAAGCCAAACAGATTATAGTAACGCCATTTCACGATTCTGCATCACTTTTCCTACAGCGTCCATTCCCTGTCTGACAACACTCAGCGGTAACACAACAGGAGGAAGGACAGCGATCTGGCCCTGCCGAGAGCCACGTTTGTTGATCGGCAAATAAGTTGTTGCCTGGCAACCCTTCAGTCGTGCCATCCTCACAAGTATCGCAAGTTCCCGACAGTGCCCTGAAGACGTGTCCGTGTGGGACGTGCGCCGCGCTTAGCGAATCGCCGTCAGCGCCGATGCCTCAGAACAAAGCCAATCTGAGTATTCGCTTAAGTTGGATTATCCTAAACCCAGATCCAATTCCGGCAAACACAGCCGTTCGCCTCAGATCTTTCGCTAAATCTTAAGCTCTTTGCAACCAGGACCGCAATAAAGTTAATTAATTTGATTAGGCTTTCCTCAGTTGGGTCTACTGCGATAAAAAAATAACACAAGACGCAACACATATGGCATCAGAAACGGAAGTATGTGTGTTAGGAGAGAAAAAAAATCTTTCCTTGCAGAATCATTCTTACTGATCGAGCATACCCTCCGAGCACACGGGATACGGTTATTATCATATCCTTTCATGTATTGGGTCATTTCCAGTTGATTCCGGGGATGACGTCCCAAGAGTAAGGCTCCAACGGATTCAATGCCAATTACTCGGCACAACCGAGACCACGCAAACAAAATCCGTTCCCTCATTTGTGCCTGCGAAGTCACACGGGCCCAGTTTGCAGCTAAATCTGTCACCGTGAGTGAAGTGAACCGACCGGCCATGGCTTTCCCCAGAGGCCACAGGTGCTGTGTCACTGATCTGGGGACTTTAGCACGGCACTGGTCTGAACTTGTCTGATCTAAATCTGCACAGAGCGTCGAAAACTGAAGCTGCCATTCTGAAAACAGGGCAAGATAATTTTAAGAGTCTGAGCCTCCAAATGTCATGGATATGGATGTCTCGTGCTGGATATTTACTGAGGCAACGCTGGGTTAAGTGCCATGTCCAAGGGTACAGCAGCAGTGGCCCACCAGCACTATGCTACACTGCCCCCACCCTGTATTTTGTATATTGTATATTATACAATATACTACAATAATACAGCCATTCAGATGATTGCCTTTACTACCGTGCTTTTAGCAGATCTGGGTGTCCCATCTAAAAGAGCACTATAACTCTGGTGCGTACACTGCGCACACTACACACTCATGCTCCGGCACTGGAGATCACAGCTGTCTCTGTGAGAGCCCAGAGGGCAGTGTTCACTCTCAGCTCCTCAAATCAGAACCAGCCTGGCACCTTAATGCACTCCACTGCAGCAGAACAATTCAGTGTTTTACAGGGGGGAGATAAAGGAACAGTTTATAGTGGGTGTAGCCCACACCATGGCAATTTAAAATAAATTGTTTGTGTCCTGGATATTGCCAGTCTAGCAGCCTGTGTTGCCACACCTCACAAAACAGATAATACATCTTTGTTTAGCAGCAGTTTTAACCTCTGGTCTAACTTTCTTGCACTGCACTGAATTCACACAAGCACATGGAAGAAACAGGTTAACAAGTAATTTAACTCTCTCTCCCTCATTAAGACATTCTCTTTCTCCTCCGTTCCAAATGCACATAATATACAGTACTCTTTCAGAATTAATAGGTCTGTATTTAAAAAAAAACAGATATGGGTTTTTATGTTCCTGTTTATGTTCCTGAAACAACAAGGCTCTCAAATTAAAAATAGATGGGTTGAAGTAACAGTGAAGGGTTTTTTTTTTTGGGGGGGGGGGGGGGGGGTCACACTGGAAACAGACACAATGACGCAAGGGTTAGTGGGGTGGGGGGCGGGGCACATGCATGGGGCGTACTCACAGCTGTGACTTTACCTTGGTCGGGAATATGTTCCTCACCTGGGGGAGTGTAGGCTTCCATGGAGGTCTGCACCACCAGGGAGCGCCGCTTGGAGGGCATGGGAACCGCCATCTTCCGCTCCTTGTGTTTGGCCAGAGCGGCCTGGACCGCCTCCGTATGCACATCTGGAAGGAGAGAAGGAGGAGGAGCCCACCGTGTTATTCGGGGGCCGCGGTAAATGCAGTGGAGCTACATCAGAGGCAGAGACTTGGCTAACCGTGCGCCCATACAAGGGACACACTGCCAGCTATCCACGGCCTTGCAATAGCCCTGTAGCGTCTGCCATGCAAACAACCCAATTAACCACGCTGACCGTTGAACTATATGATGTTTTGTGTGTGTGTGTGTGTGCGTGTGAGAATATAAATATATAATGCAGTCTTCCAATTATCGACTAAAGCAGCAGTGTTAAAATCAAATTACAAATTGCATTATGTGCAGGAGTACAATACGCTGTTCGTTGTTTCATCTTCCAGATCGTAATTAAACCTCTTTGGACGCTGCGCATTCCGGAACCCTGTCTTAGTAAACACAGGCTCGCAATAACATGATGAGATTCAATTTAATCAGGCCATACATCAAAGAATTTCTCATCTTAATTAATACAGCGAGAAGCATGCTGGGGCAAACTCTATCCTCATAAATCACAAATATATGCTGTGGTTGTTGCTGATTTTGGGTAGCCTTATCAAGAATATCGTTTTAATCAAGCAGCCACCAACACGTGACATTTGAAGGAGTATAGTGTTTTAAGACTGGAAAGATTATCCAACTGAGGATTAAACATGAACATAATTGAGCTGTTTTCACATTCACTTGAGCAGAAAAATTTTGCAAAGAAAAATGAATGCGGTAAAATTTTCCATTGACAGATGAGTGGATAACAGGACAGACAATTTTACGAGTTTATCTGGACCACAAATCTCACCACCGCTGCAGCCTCCGGCTCTTAAAAGAAGGCTACCACACACAGAGGGACAGACAAGCAAAGCAGGGAGGGCAGACAGCCGCAACGACGGGGAAGCTTTTCACCACAGAGATCAGAACTATCCAGCTCCACGGAAAAAGCACATCAACAGCAGGACGTCTGACAAACCCATCCACACCCCCCACTACACAGCCTCCACCCCAGAAACAACCGCCCCCACAAAACAACCGTGTATCATGGCAAATCATACATAAACTCAAAAAAAAAATACCCAAACAGAGCAGCGTCAAAGATGCGGCAGTAAGTAATATTTTACAGTTTACAGACAAGCAGCGACAGAATTATGGGTCTGGGCTGCAAAACAAGTATCAGTTATGGAAAATGTAACTTCTCAGAACACGAGTGATAAATAAATGAGTTTTTGGTCCATTATTCATACTGGTTTATCACTCTTGGGGAAAAAAGAACTACCAATCCTCCTGGCCACAGTCAAATGTGACTTGTCAAAAAACCCACATAGGGTCAGCCTGTGGCACTGTGGTACTGACTGGATAAAATCACTGTCAATCATGCCAGGGGGTGGGGGTGGGGGTGGGGGTTTTAACTTTTTCATTGCAATACAAGACCTGACTTCTAATGTGTCACTTTCACACACTGTTCACCACTTCTTCCCACTGAAAACGGTGGATGGCTAATGTAAATGACTATTATTCCAGGTGCACATTTTATACAACTGTTTTTGCCCTTGCAGTTAAAGTGCAGGGGATGTCACAGCTAGTGGTACGGGGTAAAAACCATGTTATTTTTTGTGGGTAAGTAGTTAGCTCACTAACAATCTGATGGGGAAATACTGCTGTCTGAAGTTTCATTTTTACATTAAACAGGAATAATTTTTATAGACATTTGCCTATCAGCAGCACTAAAATAGGAGTATAAAGATGCACATAAGGACGGCACAAATGAAGGATAAAGAGAATCATTTGAAATGTAGTTATTCTCATTGTCATAACTCAATTATACAGACATGATGCAAACGAAGGTCGTATTAAATTTGTACATTGTAAATAAATTACATTCTGACCAACTGTTTTGCTCCTCAGAGTAACAGGTAGCTAGCTGGCTAATTCACAGCTTTATCATATGCGCTGACTATCTTTCGGCTGAATCACACGTGTGCTTCACACATTGCAGCTAGTCCTCTCATTTGCTCATGATACTTGTATCACTTGCTGTTTTTTTATGTGGAGTATTACAAAGTGTTTTGGATTCTGTGATCTGGTGACTGTGATGTATGGTAGTGTGTGTACTTGGCTTCCCTTAGTTTCTAGGCTGTCTAGTCAGGTTAGCGCAAGTTAATTTTTGGTAGGGCTTGTGTAGTGTTAAACTCACACTCACTGGGCTGGGAGTGTTGTTAGCCTGGTCTGACATGGTTGCTCATTTAAATTGAATGGATACACTTATGCTCTCTTGTGGAAGTCGCTCTGGGTAAGAGCGTCTGCTAAATGAATGTAATGTCACGTAATAACAATGATTACATTCTTCACACCAAATAAACACCGTAACATTTTAGGACAATAGTGCTGTTGACAGTGTTGCCCACTAATCTCTTCACAAAATGAAGTTATAATTTGGAGTTTGAGGTAAAGCTTCTGTCCTCTCTCTCAATCATATATCTCCGCTTGACATGAACAAAATTAATCTCAGACAATCCGTTTCATACAATTATAAGGGTGATAAATATTTGCCAGTCACTGTATGCCCGCGAAAATAGTTCGTTTGAAATCTGATACTAATAAAGAACAACAGTCACTGCCATTGATCATAACAGCCATGAACAACTTTAAGCCAAGAAACTTTTTTTTTCCCCCTCATAATCATCTCTTTGATTAAAACTTCACTCCAAAATTCCTGGCTATTGCCTTAACTAGGGTGCACCACATGTTTCTTTGATGCTTGCAGCTTGTTAAATACCATCAAATTATCTTGTCATTTGGTAAAGTTTCAACATCTTTGATGTGAATATGATTAAAATGGCTTTAAGTGGTCAGATCTCTTTTAATACCTTAAAATGTCAGTGCTGCCCCTTTTGTGGCAGCTAATTCAAAAGGGACTGTGTTTTACAAGCAATCCTGGTTTCCCTGCCCACTTCTGGTTTAGCAGTTCCTTGCATCAGAACTTGCCTGTACATTACCATCACCGAGTGCAGATGCGGTTATAGGTATGAATAATGCTTCCTCCACATGCCCCAAGATCCAATAAGCACCTGGCAAACGATCTGAAAGAGATGCCAAGTCTGCCACCTGTGTAAGCTGTGCCTGTGAATCTGTGTGTGTGTGTGTGTGTGTGTGTGTGAGAAGGGCCATAGTGGAATATGCAGTTTGGAAACTTTGCCAAACACAGGTTAGGTGTGCCTGAGTCCAGAGTGATTTGTATGCAAACCACAGAAAATGATAAGCTGTACCATAGGGACAGAAAGAAAAAAAAAAAAAACCAACTCCTAATGAAGCAAGCTGTTCATTTCGTAATTAGGAGAGTCATTTTGTCGACTGAACAACTGTGATACGCAGTGTCAGGAAAGCAAGATGTTCCAAGCTTGTTTTCATGCCCACGACATTAACAGTTTTAGGAAGGTTAATCTGAACTGTAGTAAATGTGTACTATGGTTCAGCACATGAAAAAAAAACACCAGCTATTGTGCTGCATCAAAGACTGAGACTGAAAGATCAGGAGCTCCAGCTAAGAATGTTTGCTAAACGAGTAAATGTAAATGCATATGTAAAGGGGACATTCTTTTAGTCTAACTAATATGTGCATTTTAAGGCCTAGTTAGTTCTATTTTCACATAGAATGATAAACAAAAACCCATCAAAACTATGAAATAACACAAACGGAATTACACAGTGACCAGTGTTAAAGACATCAAAACTGTCTATCTTAATATGAAATATGAAACATCTTAATCAGGTGTGTCCAAACTTTTGACTGGTACTGTAAAAAGTAAACTTGTGAACTTTTACACGCAGGCTAACCATTAAGCGAATCCCTCTTTTTGCTGGGTAGTGTAAGTGTAGTGCAGTGCAAGAGGGCTCTGTTGCAAATATAGTACGCAATATATATGGACTGCAACAATAATTAGGCTGACACTTCATTTCACATGTTAACCTACAGGATCAAGCTGGCAAGCTAAGCGTCTGGCAACGAGTGGCTTCCAACAATAACAGCTAGCTCGTGCTCAAGTTACTCTTCTTATCTTGGTTATCTAATCCATGTCATCTTCTTATCTTGGTTATCTCATTCGTGCCAGCGGTATACTGTTACCACCAAAAGGAAATCATAAAACGGACCAAATAATTTGCTAAAAATTACAGGTATATTGTTAAACAAAGTACAATGAAATCTTTCTCTTCAAACAAACAAAAAGCGTAAGAAGATACTGTGTATTTCAGGGCTATACTTTGTAAATGCAACTGAAAGTTCGTCTGACACCCTGGACATCAGAGAAAGTTTAACTCACAGTACTGAATGGTTTCCTGCCATTCACCAATGTCACACACAACCTTCAGGTCCTGAAAACAGGGTCTTCATCACCGATTGAAGGTGCCATTTCTGTCCGCAGTTCTCTCGACAAACGGTCAGGGGACAAGAAAACGCTTCAGACCGCGTAACGACGGCAGTTTATTGGCTATCTTCACCGCAGATCACATCAAAGCTGGCTGTTGTGTGATGACAGTTAAGAAAGCGGGCATTTTGCAGCTGAAAGCCACAAAGCTGAATGACCCCGGAAAATCAGAACACATTTTGAGAAACACTAAGCCATCATGCGTTTTCGGCACAAAGGGATCCGCTCAGACGGTTGATGGCACTTGACTGCTGAGCATTAGGGCTGCTCAAAAAATTACACCTGACTGCCGCTGTTTAAAGTGACAATTTTTTGATCAGACTACAAAAGCATCTTGTAGCTGCAATTCAAGGCAACTCATTTGGTCATTCTAACTGCAAGTATTACAGTGTAATGTCTGCTGCTGACACACTGGTCACATTCACATGAGAGCCGGTTAAGGGGTACCGATAGCAGACTTTATGCGGTCATACAGCAAGTCGATTCAAACAGAATACTATTAAATTACTCCACAATAAGAAGTGGCAGAATGCAGTTTTAGGTAAACAGCTTCTGATTTGTATTCTTTTTTTTCAACCTACCTATAGCCTCACAAACATAATCCTATGTCCAAAAGGCTTCCATTAAACTCCTGTGGCGTGAGATCAATGATGACAGGGGCACTGCAGGAGATCTGCCTTTTCAAATTACAATCACAGCAATTTCACTTTCACACAGAAGTACTGGTTTGAGTTGGCAAATACAGCTATAATCTCCAACGGTGTAATAATACTTATTTTGGATAGAAGCATGAAACACCAAAATCCTTCAGGTGTAACAGAATCTGTATTGACATTTAGTTTACATAACATTAGTGTCATTGGGTGACAGGTTTTACATGTTATCCATTTAAACAGATGGATATTTACTGAGGCAGTTCTGGGATAAGTACCTTGCCCGAGGGTACAGCAGCAGTGACCCAGCTGGGAATCAAACCTGCAACCTTTCGGTTACGAGATCTGCTCCTTACTCACAATGCCACGCTGCTGCCTCACACTACTGGGATATGAACTCAGAGTGCCCTATTTTCCAGACAGGCTAGCTGCACACATCTCAAAGCAAAACATCTCAAATACAAACATGTATTTGACACATGTAACATCAGATGGTAATTTGTTGACGATGCCTAAGAGCCGATCGTGGCTAAGATACAGGGACAGCCACGCCTTGCTCACAAAGATATTTTTAATATATTTTTAATCTGACTAAGGAACCATTTTTCACATAATTTCATTATTTATTTATGTGCTGGTGGGGGCTTTTAAAATTACACTCACTCAGCCCACACAAGACAAGCCGTAAACGGAACCCCTGTGTTTTCTAATTCCAACATACTTCACAGAAAGACAAATGACAAGCACTTCCTCACAAACATTACAGTAACAATCTGAGCTAATCAGCATAATTTCAGTTCATCAGACTCCAAACATAATTACCTACAAATTGTCTTGCGTGTCTTCACTCTTTTGTTACCATAAGATTCTTATGCAGAGGATGTTTGAAATAAATATTTATTCAATGAGGCTTGACTGGTTTTACCCAAATGAAATGATTACATTAATAATGAAGGTTTTTAAGAGAGGTTCAATTCTGGAATTATTCTAGAATACACAGAATTCTAGAAGTGCAGTGATTGTCCAATTCAGTGAGCAGGCAGGTTCAAATGTAGCTGCCATGTACAAAGTGTCATGGTTACGATGAGTGTGTATGTGGTTAAACACGGTGCTGTATAGTACCAGTCAAAAATTTGGACATACTTTTATTTTTACTATTTTCCACATGTTAGAGCAATAGTAAAGACTATGCTATAAGACAAATGGAATTATGCAGTGACCAAAAAAGTGTTATAAACACATCAAAACTATCTTGTGTTTTAGATTTTTCATAGCAGCCAAAAAAAGTCATATACAGGTACCAACTTCACTACTTATATTTGTCTAAGAAACAAATTTCAAGCATTTAAGAATAAGTCTTTAGATGTCTTTGAATGCATGATTCCCATTATTTTAATCAGGTGTGTTCAAACCTTTGACTAGTACCGTACGTACAGGACACCTCCACTTAAATTGGACACACCTCTCTGCTCTTCCACAGACCGCACACCCCGCACAGCGGGAGTTCAGTGCGTGTGCTTCCTCGCCCTGAGCCAATCTCTCCCAAGACACACACGCATTGTAAGGCAACCGACCCATAAGCGCTACGCTGTGTTCAAAAGACTGGCTTCCATGTATGAACAATGTACACCAGGACTCCAGCTGATAAATGTCTGCAACAAGCCTGGCTGCCTCCGTTTGCACAGGAAAGATCACACAGAGCCCCCTTCACTGCTGCATGCTTCCAACACAGACCAATCCTTACTGCCAAAAGCTGTACATGTCAGCTTTTGTGTGCTGAATCACACAGGGTCTCACAGGTAATCTGTATCAAGCCTGACACACATGCACGCACACACACACTTGCACGCATGCAAGCACGCACGCACACACACAGACCCATGGGCACACAGAGAGAAACACTAAGCACACAGACCATATACACAAACAAACCTAAACACACACACACACACACACACACACACACACACACAGAAAAGCAGTGGTTAATCCATGCCTGAGGCCATACACACAGAAGTTCATTAGAGCCCTGACTCTACTCTACAGACACAACATCCTCAGACTACTACAGACTACTACTCCTGTCAACTACAGTCACCCCCATCAAAAGAGCTTTCAGTGAATATGCACAGTAGTCGGTGCCACTGAAACTCAGGGCTCATAATTCATAATTATGAATTATTGTATTGTAATTATTGTAATTATATGAACTCATAATTGCTCTGCTTCTGGGTACAGCACTTTGTATCCTACCACTGTGTTGTCTAATTGTGACTGGTGTTGTTACTCATTCTGCTGGCGCACTGTATTATGGTAATGCTGAAGAGTCAACATTTTTTTTTTTTTTTTTTTTTAGCATTTCTGCAGACCGTAATTAGATTCTCTACTGATAATGTAAATGGGTTGTGCTCAAAGTATGCATTATCGCACACAAATTCAAAATGAGAAGATCATACTCATTCTATTAAATGCAATCCATAATCTGCACATCTATAATATAATATAAACACAGTGTGGCACAGCTGCTTTTTGGTAATGCGTCTGTAGTGACATATGGGGAATATAAGCGCTGTACCTGTGTGTAATTTGGTGTGTTTGTGTGCTGAAAGCATTTTAATTAGAGGTACCAACACTGGGTGGTAGAGCACTGAATCCTTTCGTTGGCTGAAAGCGTTTTCTGCTATAGATGCAGGTGTTTACACAAAGAAGCAGGTGTCTTTGCGTCAATGAGACAATGGCTTTCAGATTCAAAGCAGGCTTTCGTTTTTTCCAAGACTCCTCTACACGTCGTATATACGGTCTGTAATTCAATGTACTGCAACATACTGATCCGCCAGATGTTGCCCCAGACCTAACTTGCAGCTGACTTCCTGTTTGAACCCTTCTCCCCCGCTGATTGGTTTCCTGTCCGGAACGTACCTGATCTGTAGCGCTCGTCCCGGGAGCCGGAGGACCGGCGCCGGTGGTACCGGGACGAGGAGGACGGGGTGGCGGGGGTTCTCCGTTCCTGGGGCATGGAGGGTTCTACCCCTGTAGGGGAAAAAAGGGGGACACACTATCAGCACAAAAAACACCCCTCAGACAGCTCCATCACAGTGTGGGATTACTGCACTCTGACCAAACAGCTCCATCACAATGTGGTATTACTGAACGCTGACCAAACAAAGTCACGAGAGTAATGCATTACTGCACTTTGACCAAACAACTCCATGAGAACAATGTATTACTGCACTTTGACCAAACAGCTTCATCAGAACATGGGATTACTACAGTTTCACACTACTTCCTCACATTTTTACTGTGCCGCTAATTTAGCACAGCACTGTGGCACAGACTGGCATAAAATCATACGTGCTGTCATTTGCTGTATGAGCCGATGCTCATGTGGCCTTATTATATACGATACGTGTGTTGTTGTGTCTTTGTCTCTGATACACTCCAAATAAATGAATGTATACACACTTTCTCTGTTTGCAAAGCTTGCAAAATTGTATAAGAAACAGGCACGCGTTACAAATTTACCACTATATGTCTGCACACGATCAGCTGGCATCACTACGTATGCGACACCGCATCTGAACACAGTAACACAACACTTCCACTAATACAGCACACCTTAACATTCTCACAAGCACAGCACACCTGAACGCTCTCACAAACACAGCACACCTGAACGCTCTCACAAACACAGCACACCTGAACGCTCTCACAAACACAGCACACCTGAACACACCTGAAGCGCATACGCTGGCACTTTGCACCTGAGGACCATACGAACGTCGTCTTCGAGCCCTAAGAACAGGTTCCACGGATCTTACGCAGTCCAGATTCAGGGAGATTGCTTTATCTAAACGGTCTCTGGAGTAGAGAGGCCCACATGCAGCTGCAGGGCTCTTTGAAGTAAAGAAGATGCACTTTCAGCACGACTGTAAACATAATTGCACACGACTGTCTAATGCCTTCTGCCTCACTCCGCCGCCCACGGCTCGCTCCGCGTACGGAGCTTCACTCGCGCAGCTCACATCGGCCGCGACACACGTTCCTCTCGTCACCACGGCAATTGTGCCGAGTCATTAAACAAAATTTCCATTAACCTTTTTCCTGTTGCGACTCTTTCATCCATCAAAAGGGCCAGCGAGTCTCTCGTTCTGCATTAAAAAACAATGTTTAACAGGCCTGCAGCGCCGAGGGTAATGGTGTGTTTGAGGAAGATGTGAAGATCGGCGAGATGCTAGCTGGGTGATTTAAACACCTCCGATGCGCTAAAGCAGAGAACACATGGTTTCCAGCAGAACTGCTTAATCACTTTCAATTGGCATTTAGCATGAAAGTCTACCTATAAACCTGTATAAGCAGGACTTGGATAGAAGTGTGGTGAAGTAAGGAACAAGGCTCGTAACTGAAAGGTTGCCGGTTCGATTCCCTGCTGGGGCACTGCTGCTGTACCCTTGGGCAAGATACTTAACCCACAAGTGCCTCAGTAAATATCCAGCTGTATAAGTGGGTAACATTGAAACATATGTATATATCGCTCTGGATAGGAGTGATAAATGACAGTGATGTAATGTACTGTATGCACCAAATGCAGCTATTTGCAATGTTTTAAATGCGACCTGAATTTCAGCTGACGGTAAATCATTCCGTGCATCATTCCAACAAGATGCGGGGCTGAAACAAAGATGGCTACCAAGCAAGAAGAGGCTGATGGTGGCTAAAGGCCGGGTGTGGGGGGTAGAGAGAGAAAGAGAGTGGATGAGAGAGAGGATGAGCGAAAGAGTGAGAGGGAAGGATGGAGATAAGGGTAGAGAGGGACAGGATGAGCAACAGAGAGAGAGGGAAGAAGGGAGAGAGAGGGAAAAAGAGATGTGGTGGCAAGGAGGGAGGAGAAGAGATGGGATAGAGGGAGAGAGAGGCAGATGGGGGAATACAATGAGAGGCGGAGAGGAGAAGGGAGGAAGAGGAGGAGAGGATAAGAGAGGAAGAAATGAGGAGAGGGAGAAAGAAAGAGGGGGAGCGCGAGAGAGAGGGAGTTAGAAGAGGTAGTGAGAGGGACAGAATAAGTGATGGAGGGATGGAAGGAGGGAGACAGGAAGAGAGAGGGAGGAAAAAGAGGTGGAGAGAGTCGGAGGATGTGTGAGGGAGAGAGGGAGAAAAGGAGAGAAAGAGAAGGAGAGAGGTGGTGAGAGGGAGAGAGGAGGAGAGATGGAGATGGGGGAGAAGGGGAGAGAGGTAGAGAGAGGGGAACAGAGTGAGAGATAGGAAATAGAAAGAAACGAGAGAGGGGGACAGAAGAAGAATTGGAGAGAAGGAGAAAGGACAGGGGGAGAGGGAGAGAGAGGGAGGAGGAGGAGCTGGAGAGAGGGAGAGGTAGGGCGGGTTGCTTCCTCTAAGCGTGCATACGAAAACATTTACTCTGCTAATGGGGCCCCAAAACCACATACTGTACCGTGTTCAAAAATGTCAACACAATCCAAAACAAGAAACTCAACACCAATTTACACAGCAGCGCGCTGCAGCTAAGCGGCAGCACGGGCCTTTTAAAACACAGGCGTGTTCAAAACGAGGATTTATCTGGCATCGGAAGACAAGCTAACCCCACAGCTGAAATAACTGCGCCTCTCCCAGACACCGAGAACAAAGGCTACCCTCAAAATGAGCCTTAATGAACGATCCTGGAGACGCAGCTTACAGAGAGAGAGTGAATTATGTGGCAATACCGTGCGTTATGGGACTGCTGGAAGGGTGAGGGGGTGCTGTTCTCTGCCCTCCGACAGCGGTTTGGGGGTCACGTGACTTGGCTCCTCCAGGACCGCTTCACACGGAGAGGAAATCAATTTGAGCCTCAGCTGTTCGCGCTCGGTACAAAGGCAAATTTATGAATTCAATAAGGCGCGTGCTGAAAGCCTCTGCTACCCCTGTAACGCACTTGGATATTGAGAACCGTGAGAGACCCTCCTCTATCTGGGAGAAAAACCACGAGGATCAGTAAATCTCATTTTACACCTGCAAAACCTTTTGCCACAAGGTTTCCTAGCTCTTTCACCCTCACAGGACAAAGTCTATGTGTATTAGTTTTACTTTTCATTGCTTATAGATTGCTGAAAGAAAAAGCAGTGACCAGCGGAATCCAGACGTGACTTATATTGGCCTGTTATTAGGCCATCCATCCAATTGTTCTATAACATTAGTATCGATGCTAAAGAGGGACATTGGTCAAGCTGTGGTTTTAATTTACCAGTGTGCAGATTGAAACACTATGAACCGAGATGAGCATGAAAGCATTTCAAAAGATATACGAAAAAGCAGAATAGCTTCTTTACAATCAGCATGGATATACAGTGTGAAATCATCTCCCTGACTTCTAAATCAACAGGGATATACAGTATGAGGTCACCCTCCAGATTTCTAAAACATGAATTAAACAGCATAAAACAATCTTCCTCACTTCTAAATCAACATAGATATACAGTATGAAGTCATCGTCCTCGCCTTTAATGTATTGCCTCCATGTTGCCAAAGAGGAAAAAAAAACTGGCAAATATTGGCAAATGTGAAATGAATGCAGGAAATATTATAACCATAAACTTTTCTAGCCTCATAAAAGCCAGCATTCACAGCCTCCAGTCCCTCAGACCAGCTGTGACCCACACTGAGGAAACTCGACACGTGACAGCAAAACCACACCCAGCACAGGACTCAAAACCCAGCTCGTTCAGAGCCCAGATGAAGGGCACTGTTTTGCAAAAACATGGGGGGGAAAAAAGGTCTACTCTAATACTTAAAATACGCCTGTGCCAACATGTAACGCAGCGCAACAGCGAACAACGCTGAATTCTCTGCACGCCCTCAGCCGGAGGTAGCTAAATGAGCAACAAGCGGCGGATGAATCGGAGACAAGAATGCATCTCTCCGAGGAGCGATGACGTGGGCGAGCTGTAAAATTATTAGCGTCAGAAAGTTTTAGGGAAGAAAAGGAGGCTGCACAGCCTTGACTGCGCGTGCTTACTGTTCGCCTATTAAACAGACGCCGGCGTGTTTACGGTGAACCGGGTGAACAATGTGCCTGCCGTTTACTTTTCACTAATAACACTCTTCAGTGATTGATAACCGGTCCACACACTGCTTGCATTGGGTGTGCACCCTCTGTGGAAAAGGGCAGCAGTGCGGTGTAGTGTTAAAGAGCTGGGCTTGGAACCCAGGGGTTGCGGGTTTGATTCTCTAGAGGGGCACTGCTGTTGTGCCCTTAGTACTTCAGCCACACCTCAGCAGACACCCAGCTGTATAAATGGGTAATAGGTAAAACATAAGCTATGCAAGCTGCTGTGGATAAATGCTCAGCCAATAAGCACACGTCCAAATGGATGCTCTTGATTATGGGTCAATTTGCTATAAATCTTGAGGAGAAGCTATGGCAGAATAATACATGAAAGTAACAAAGCACAGCTGCTAGATCTGTGGCTTCTCTCACCTGACAGGTGCCCTTTTCCTGGTTTTTCCTGATAACATTGCTGAAAGAGAGCTGCCTTTGCTACATGCGTCTTGGCTGCTCTAACAGGGCTATAGGAGGGATCCAATACACTCCTACCAAACGTAATTTAATCTGGGTGCAGATAGATCAAACGCTGTGCAGATTGCACCCTGTCAAATTAGAGCCTGTAATGACCCTTGAATATATTCCAATTGCATATATTGAAAAGTACTTATGCATCCTGCTGACTAAATTTAATTTAAATGTCATTAGCATTTCTCTAATAAAGTCAGTTAAAAGGGAGCCATAGATGTAATTGAATATAGTCTGAAAAAAAAGCAATCCCTCCACTGAAAGGATAAGAACGTTCACAGATGAATGCAGAACAACATCTCCCTCTCCAATGCAGTCGTTTATGTTGAGGATGCTGTGACCATCACCTTTGATACTGTTCATTCAAATGGTGATTGTTATTATTATTATTATTATTATTAGTTGGAGTGACTTTTTCTAGCTTACTTACATTCAGGTGGATGTTCTACTGAAGCAGTTTAAGTACACTACACTACACTACTGAGATCTGAAGTCCAGTTTCTTAACCACACAGAATCCATTATCTACATAAATGCATGTAATGTAACGTAATCTACTGTATAATTTGGACTATAACATAAAGGAGCATGTGATACAGTCACACATGTCCCCGCCCACTTTCAGTCATTGGGCGTTACGTTCTCAGCCACTGGCCTTAGATTTCCATGACTACATGCTGTTCTGTAGACTGCAAAAGCATAAGCCATGTGTTGCCGTGACAACAACGGGTCAGAATAAAATGTACAGCAGGCCAGTATTCTGTACCGTGTCACACTGAAAATATCCTTTCGATGTCTTCAACTCAAAAAATAAATTAATAAATCAAACTGCACGCATCCTGTCTCCCAGAAGAAATGTCCTCGAATAGCCTCGCTATGTGGCAGGTCCTGAAATAAAATGAGTTATTACCATGCCAAAGAAGCCTTTATGCAAATGGCCTACTCCTGAGCTCATCTGAAAGGAATTCAGTTTGAATGCAACCTGTCTGGTGATGGGTCTTTTCACTGTGGGTTGCAGATGTCCCTGAATGACACGGTTTACCGCTGGTCCATAACAGACCCCAGATAAGAGGATCTTTGCGCTTACAGTGAAAGAAAAAAAAAAGTCAGACACTTCCCTTCCAAAAATAAGGAACCCACTGACACTATGATCTAATGCAATTAATGAAATCTGGTGAACTCACTTGTGTCAACAATGTAAATGTAACATTAACCTTTTTTGATGTAATGTTTGTCTGACTCTTCCTGGTGCCCTGACCCGTCACGCTGGCCTCATTTCAAAAGCTTTCTACTGCAAACAGCACAAGCCGGGGTTCGTGCCAATTACACTTCCTCTGGACAAACGGGTCAGCTCTCAGTAAGGCACCCAACGTCTGACCTGGTGTCAAATAAAAAAAAAAAAACAACCTTAAAAATAATAATAATAATATTAATGTTCCCAGCGTGTCCACACTTGAACTCCCCGAGACACTTTTGGCAGCTGGACTTCGTTCCCCGTGTGCCTCCTGGGTCAAAATCTCCAGCTGACTCAGGGAGGAAGACCCCCTGTGGAGAGGATTTTGGATACCAGACATTTCCCTGGATGCCCTCGCCCCCCACCTCCAGACCCCCCCCCCCCCATGCCCCCTCTGCCCTGACTGACACAGCACCCTCCCAGTTCCAGACCTCCTGGACAGGGCAGTAGGGTCCTGCAAATTGCACTCAGCTGCGTACATCCATGAGGGTAGCAGTGATTCCGACCCCTCCCTCTGAAGCCCAGGGGTGGGGGGGCGGGGGCCCTAATGATTTGCGTTGGTTCGAGCAATCGAGAAAATGAGGATGAAAAATGAATGAGCAAAAACCATAAACATAAAAAAAAAAAAAATCGGCATAATGTTATTACCCTGCATCTAAGCGGCTGCTGTTATTTTCCTAACAAATGCCTCATTAAAAAATCGTCTTGTGAGTTATGAACTAGATAGGAGCGAGTTACGGCTCCCTGTATTCCAGCAGGCAGGGTCATTCTCCACAATAGCCTTTTGAGGCCTTTGAATAACTAATGCCTTTGGGGAGGAGGGGTGGGGGGGTGGTGTCTGTTGTGCGAGACAACAATCCACTTTGTAAAAAAGCTTGGCCTGTGATCTGTGAGCTGTCTAGAACAGCGCTTTTGTGTTTTAGTATTAGCCGATAGGTTCCACTGAAGGATCCCAGCGCGAGGCTGTTCTCCGCATTACCTGGAGGCTGTGGGAGGTAGGCCCCAATTAACTTTGATCTCTTCTTTTCATAGCCTTTCTGTGTGATGTCACCTGTCAAAGAGAGGAAACTCACATTAGTGAAGGGAAGAGTCGGTCGACCCCTGGAGTCCGCTCTCTATAGCGCTTACACCTCTGGTCATTCCTGATCCAGCATGCAAGCCTTCAGCTCAGTCATTCCCATTCTTGTGTTTCTTTATAGCTTTGCATAGCAAGAAGTTTTTTTAGTTCCTTATTGCCCAATGAAAACAGGAGTCAGACAGGAGCTGTATGCTCTGTTTTCTTTACTGGCAGAAAGAAAGGCATGCACCAGGGACGGCTGGCGTGAGAGAGGGGGGGGTCGCGTTGACGGTCGACCACCAACCAACGCCGCGGCGAATCTGAAGCAGGGCGGAGGAGAAGGTGGAGGAGGGTGGAGGAGAGCTGGGTGGAGCATGGAAAACAGCAAAAACAGGAGTCTCTGAGCAGGATGAGGAGGAGGAGAAGCAGCGAGGTGCTCACAGGCCATGCATCTGTGAGCTCTGAGAGGAGCAACAGGATCAGCTCGCTAAAGTTCTGCAGGGTGGCGACGCAGCGTGGAAAAAACAGCATTGTGTCCGATTTGTGATTGTGACTGTGTGGTGCATTCAGCGCAGCAAATCAAAAAAACATCAGCAACCAAAACCAACAGTCACAGGACAGTCATCAGACATCAACAGAGCAGGTATAATGCAGAGGCATTAAGACATTTGTAGTGAGTGGGATTTCGCTTTAAAAAGCCATGTACAGGCAACAGAGCAAACACTGACGCTTCATAATGTATGCACACCCCGTGTTATCACATTAGTAAACACGTTTTCATAAAAGCTTTGCCCTCATGCACTAAAATGACAGCACACACGTCAGAATATGGATATGCTTATAGTAGAAGCCTTCCTTTTAAACCTGTAACTCACAAAAGGAAAACAGTGACATTACTAATGCCATTCTAATTTCCCCTTTTCCGGCATGAACGTACGCATCTGCCTGACAAAGCTGGCACAGTGACTAAGATTCATAACACATCAGCGCAAATGTGATGCACTATTTTACAACCCAGCGCCTGCGGTAGCATTCCCTGACATCTGAAAGCACTGCTCAGTTCATTGATAATGGATTAGACTGCTGTCTCATGCTAACCTTCTGTGCAAATCTGCAAGAGCAACACCTCAAGACTCCTAAGGCACCATTTTAACCTGCTGCTTGGGTTTCCTCTTTGATTTGCCCCGGCAGTCTGCCTTATTCACAGCATCCTGCACACCTTGCAATCAACAAGATCCCACCCTGCCGTAAATAGTATTAACTGGGACCTTGCTAATGGGTATAGCAAAATGGCAGTGCCCCACTGAGGATTCAAACTTGCAGCTCTTTGGATATAAGCCCCGTGCCCAAATCAGTACTCCATCTACCTCTAAATTACAGCATGTACACCAAAATGAACAATGCAGTGAATGTTTAAATATAATTCAGAAAGAGTTACTGACATAAGACAACACACAGCCCGCCATGCCTTACCATCATAGATATCAGACCATCCAAGCTTGTACAAAAAAAAAAAAAAAACAACACGGCGTGATATCATGCACGCAGCCTCATATCACAGCCTCATGCACGCAGCCATCACAGACGCCAACCCAGACGTCGATGACGTGGCGTTCCGCTGACAGGAGAGCGCTCGCAGGAGGAGAGAGAGGGACACAGGACTCTCAGAGCCAGGGCCACATGGCACTAATTACCATCTCCAGCAGGAGAGTTCTCTCCGCAACGTGACACAGGACATTCCAGCAGGACAAGGGACCAGTAAACACATGAATATTTAAACAGGACAGGGTGCAGGATGCCCATACAGGTGAGGGGGGTAGGGAGACCACCCCCGCCCCCCCCAATCCCGGGAAACTGCAAGGTCTCATGGGAACGGGCACTTTGAAGATGAGAGCCGCTTACCGGTTCGTCTCCATTTCAAAAGACCGAGGGACTCCAATACTCAGAGAACCGTGCTGCGTATGAACAAGCTACTTCCTTCTCATAACGCCGAGATACGGCCGCACCGTCAAGCGTCAAGACGCAGCGCTAGCTAATTGGGTCTGTCAGTAATCCTTCAGATAGCGAGCTTTGATAGGAAGCGATCACAAGGCTCTCTGATGCGCATTCGTTTTTTTTTTAACGCCGTTTTGTCAGAGGTCTGTGGGGACGCGGCTCAGAGCTGCATCAGAGGGCTGCTTTCAGCCTGGAATGAGATGAAACTCTTTATAAAAAGAACCAGAGTGATTCACGCCTCGCCTCCTACACCGACGTACCACAGTTGTTCTCCCGGCATATTTCTCTGTGCAGGGGAGGTGCATCAACATTTCCACTGGCATCCCCCTGCGGGGACGCTCTTAAATTAGACATCCCCCGCCACGGCAACTGTCCTCCCAAACAGGAGATTGACGAGCACTCCTTAAAAATCAATACCATCCTAAAACGAATTTACAGCTACCACTTAACTTTCAGCAATAACTTGGTAATTTATATACATATATATATATATATATATATATATATATATATATATATATATATATATATATATATATATATGGAATAATATGAAAGTACATGGATATATAACAGTAGCATAATTTCAATGAACACATCATAAGTGACACGCATATGCATTCCATATTATCACACTATCAAAAAAGCAAGAGGAGACTAAGTGCACCGCACTAAAATATGCATGACCAGTGTTACAGTCGCTACTGTGTCTGATTCATGCCTGGCAATTCATACTCGCGACCTACAGAAGACGAATAACGTAAGCCACAGAGACTGCATTCAGAGCAGATTCCAAACCATATCAGTCCCTTTTCCCTCTCTAGAAGAGGCCCTAGAACATTTGATCTTGTTATTGTAATCCATCAACCTATACATAATGTTCCATTCTCACAGATACTGTTAATACAGCCAAGCCTTTAAACAGAGACACACCACTTACTGTGTACACACATATAAGCCCTTATACTGCTACACATCCATTTTGTGTACATCTGTACTGCTGCATATACATGTAAATAACAATCTACTGCTGTACATCTGTTCTGACTTCTCTACAGTACAATAAATACACAAAAAGCTGTAGCCGGGGGCTCAACACAGATACAAGAGCAACTTATAATTTCCAGCATGTATAACATTAGCAGTGTGTTGACAGGACTGAAGAGGGTTGGACAAATACCGACAAAAAAAAAAAAAAAAAACGGTTAAAAACGGTAGAGGAACACGCAGAGCTCACATCTAACGGCCTTTAGCCTCGTGCCGTTTGGAATTTACGCAGAATTCTTTAAGGTTTGTGCCTTTGTGCAGTATCCCCAGGTGCATTGCCCAGCATGGTGTGGGCCCGGTGCCAGGTCTAAAAATGGCCCCCGCTTTCCGAACGCTTTGAGCGCGTCCAAGACAGAAAGGAATGCGCAGCCCCTGGAATCTCATTCCTTTCCTCTCAGAGGAATGTTTATGCAGCGCGTCTATTGCCATTGTAGGGTTGCCGTAAGATAAACACCATCGCGCATAACAGGAAAAAAGTTCTTACTCTCGGCCTCGCTGTTTATTTTAAAAGGATGTAATGAGAAATAATAAAAATCAGAGCAATTTCCATTTTAGGAGTTAATGCTGCCTCCCTCGTCCCCCTCTCTGCGAAACAAGTCGGAGGCTTATATGGCAATCGCAGGGTATAAATTCTCCCGGCTTGATGTGGGCTTATTATGTGGCATGCCCAAAAGCGTTCATGTCTCAGTGTCTATATACCCCCAACCGACTGAGCTTTCTATATTAAAAACACCTGTTAACACTCAATTTCGGATCACATGAAACTGACACACTTGCAACTGTAATTTAAAAACAAGTACTGCACCACATTTAATCTAAGGCTGGCAGATGATTTAAGCACATGATAAAAATTGCAATTATGACAGATTTTCACTTTCAGTTGAGATGGTTGCAGTTCATAAGTTTACTTTAGCCGTAGTAAACCCTGAAGTCAGCTAATGGGTTGTCATGAATTTCCCATTTCTGATCTGAGAGTAGCTTCAATTACAATGACTACCATTTTATCTCATCAGTCAATGTGCCATTAATTTAATCAAGCAAATCTGTCTTGTGTGGTTGTTCTAGAGTGAAATAAGATTCAGATTTTGTCTGTATATTTATTTGCTTGTTTGTTTTTAATTCCATCATCCCACAGCGTGTTGTCATCCAGCTCAGCTTTTATATAACCACTCTCATGTGATGATGCTATTTTTAGAAGGAATAAAGGGATGTTACCATAATCAAAAACTGTTTGTGCGATCTTTATTTCATTTTTTAAATCAAATGCATCGAGGCTGCATGCAAATTTTTTATTTCAGTGATGACGACTCCTGCCCCCAGCAGCAACGCACACCGCTCCCATCATGCTTTGCGACAGATGGAGACCCGTGTGGCAGAGAGAGCCAATCCCTGCCATGCTTTCTCTGTCAGTGCTGTCTGAGCAGAGCTCCCACTCTAATGCTGAGGGCTCTACAGCTCTGACCTCGGGTGCAGGTACCAGCAGAGCGCACAGCCAGGCCCGGCACACCTCTCTGACTCAGGAGAACCTCCAGGGAGAAACTGCGTAAAAAGCAGGTAAAAAGCAGCCCTTGTAACCTCAAGGTTGCTGGTTCGATTCCCCGCTGGGACAGTGCTGTTGTACCCTTGTGCAAGGTACTTAACCCAGAACTGCCTCAGTAAATATCCAGCTGTATAAATGAATAGCATGTAAAAATTCTAACCTATATAAGTACCTCTGGATAAGAGCATCTGCTAAATGACAATAACTTAATGTAATGCTGCTGCTGAAGACTGGTCATGACAGTGCCTAGCGGGGGAGAGGACCTCCACAGACTGCAGGCTTGGGGTCATGTGATTCTGCTCGAATCAAGAGGAACCCCGGCACCAGGAAGTGCTCCCTGACCTTTCTCTCCCTGTCTGCACACTGGTTTTATTTGGACTAGGCAGGGACAGGTCCAGAACCAGCTGGAAATCAAACGTAAAGGCACTCCTCACAGCTTGGCGCATTGACCTCTGAGCGACCCCCAAAACAGGCTGGCATCCTCTGACCCTTCAAATGATCCCAAACCAGCCAATGTGGCTGCGATACATGCAAACAAACTGCAAATCCCTTTAATCCATTAGAAATAAAAATGAGAGGCTAATTCAGTACCATGTTAACAGTCTGTAAGCTTCAACGCAGGTAAAAAAAACGAGAGTGTAAAAGATGTTAATCCCGGAAATCCAGGAAAACCAGGAAGCACAATCATATTTTTATGTTTGTACAGCAGCGAAATACACTTAGCATTTAAACATCACAATACGAATATTACTTACCAAGCATATCCAGCCAAACAGAAAAGATACTGGCACTGCAGGTTAAAAGTGTACTGTTGTTATGAGGGACTAATATTCTGACATACAATAAATAATCCCTTCCTTTGTAACGGAGCTTTCTGGCTATTCATTCCCTGTTTGAGCACAGGCAAAAAAGAACAGGTAACAGATATTCAGATCTAAAGCCGAGGTATGGGAAAGTGATTGTCTTATTTGTATTCACCAATGCATGCCTGGAGCCTTCAAACAATAAAAATGCTGCCGTCTCTGAATACTACTCCTTCCATTTCTGCTGCCTTTGTTATGAGGTACAGTTAACCTGATGCCTCTTATGTCAGTGACCATTTCTTTCTTTTTTTTTTTTCTTTGGAACAATCCACTTTGTCAGATTGGATTACCCAGTTGTATAGGTGCTGATGCCCCCCTCTTCCCCCCCCAACCTGGACTTCACAGTGGAATATTCCGACCGACTTGCCCAAACACGTTACTTGTCCATATAAGCAAAGCAAGCAAACTAGCACCGCCAGCACCTTCACACCGTGGTGACAAAGATCTCTCCCTCCCCGGAGACTCTGAGAAAATCACAGCGAGGTCGGAGAATACTCAGGTGGCCTTGATCATTAACAGCAAGCAGGTGTTCGGTGTCTTTTGAAATGGAAATCAGGAGGGAGGCACTGTATTTCTCAGCACTGACCTCCTTAAGGAAGAAGGAGCCCAACAACGGATGTCAGAGCAGAGACTCTCACACTATCACACTCTCAGTCCTGAAGTCTCCCCGTCGGTGACATTTTTTTTTTCTTCAACCATTCTCTTAAGTAATTTAATGCTTAATTTACGCTTTGAACACAAGCACTGTAGCATTTCCATGGTGTCTTTGGTTTCAGCTGCTTTGACTGAGGAGAGGTTCAGCTACCAGCCTCTAAGACAAAGCGTGATTCCATCTGCCAATAAATCAGTCAATGCAATTAACCAATCAATCAATCAATATTAGAGAAAACACCCTTTCAATTACAGAACACTAATATTTAATTATTTCAGACAGGATGACAGTTATTGGATACCGCACATGAATAACTCCTACAGCGCACATCGGTCTTCAGCTCTGTAGCTTTAAAAGGGGAGAGGGCTGTTAGCTGCTCACTCAGACTGGTGATCAACAGCTCATTTAACTCGGGAGTGGCACGTGTGGCGGAGAGGAATAGCAAAGCAGTCACTGAGTTTACATACTGACCCGAGCCTTTGAAAAGCCAGCTGGCGTTTCAGATTAATTTCCCATCCCGTCAATTTAACAAAGCCATGCTCTCTGAGCCACAAGAAGAAGCATGGTCTCCTGAGTAGAAAGTCTTTTTTTTTTTTACAATCTTTGTTCAGATTGGCTTTTATGTTTTTTATGCGAGGTCATTTAGAGGACCAGTTTTGTCATTAGAGGACCAATGAAG
This sequence comes from Megalops cyprinoides, assembly GCF_013368585.1. Lineage (NCBI taxonomy): Eukaryota > Metazoa > Chordata > Actinopteri > Elopiformes > Megalopidae > Megalops > Megalops cyprinoides. The sequence goes on from NC_050606.1 coordinate 5,016,748, forward strand.
TGATGATTTTTGCAATAACCTCAAGCACACCCAGGGACCAAGTGTGAGATGTCATGTGTTAAAAATGTACAATATGCCACTCTAGCATTCAAAAACAATAACTTTATTCTAAAAAAATGTCTAATTTATAGAAAAATTTTGGTTCACTTTCAGCAGCACTGAACACACAGCACTTACAGGCGGATGAGGCCAGACAGATGTACAGGAGTTTTATGTGGGTGAACCTTGTCGAGTCACTGACAGGCTCACATGCTCAACAAGGGCAAAGTGCAGCACTCACTGAGGTTCATACAGAGCAGACCAGTTTTATAGGAGGTTGCAGGCAGCCTAACATGTTTGCAAGTGTGTGTGACTCTGTGACTGTGTGTGTGCATGTCTCTTTGTGTGTATGTGTGTATGGTTGTCATGCCATGAGTGATCATACGCATCTCTTTTTCTGTGGTGTGTATGTGTGTGTTTGTCTTTGTGAATGTTTGCGCATGTCTCTTTGTCTGTGTCTCTGCGTCTGTTACTGTGTGTGTACATGCATGTCTTTTTGTCTATGTGTGTGTGTGTGCGTGCGTGTGTGTGCGTGCGTGTGTGTACGTGCGTGTGCGTATGTGTGTGTGCGTATGCGTGTGTGTGTGTGTGTGTGTGTGTGTGTGTGTGCACGTGTGTATACGTGTGTGTGTGTGTGTGTGTGTGTGTGTGTGTGTGTGTGTGTGTGTGCGTGCGTGTGTGTGCGTGTGTGTACGTGCGTATGCGTGTGTGTGTGTGCACGTGTGTGTGTGTGTGTACGTGCGTGTGTGTGTGTGTGTGTGTGTGTGTATGTGTGTGCGCACATGTGACAGATGAAAGAGAACCCCACTTCTTCGGCTCCCTTCATTCCAGCGGTGTTAGTACATCCTTCCAAACACACCGATAGGCCATGGGCCAGTGACCCATGCGCGCCCGAGCAACCCGCTACAGAGGAAACACAGGTACCTGCGGCCAGGTCTGCCTGAACCGCCACCGTCTGGGGAGGTGGCTGACACAGAGCTGGACTGCACTCTACCAGAAAAACAGACGCTCGCTTCATTAAAGCAGGTGGGCCTGGGCCACTTCGTTACAATGTGAAAAACAGGCGGTTTTGGCCTTGGGGGTAAACTGCCGTTTCTGACAGTTGGAGAAGGAACGATAACAAATAATACACCAGGCCATTTTTTTTGTGACATTCTGTTGTTGCTCCTGGTCAGCACAAAGCTCACAGCAGAGCCTTAGAAGGGATCCCCACAGTATTACACATCAAACATAAAACAAAAAACCCTGAAAAGTGCGTCCAAAGCCTGTTTAAAAAACAGACTTACATCTTTTATTACAAAGATCTCTCTGCATGACAGTGTATTATCAGAGAGTACACCGTGTATTCTTCCAAAATAAAAAATATCAACATCAGGTTTGGCTACAGGAAGATATCTGAACAGCTTTCACACTGTTGTGACCTGAGCAAGGAGTTCTTTGATGAATTGTTACACAGAAGGAATTTTCTCATACGTTGTCATCTACCTTGTAGCACTTAGACAAAACGCCACCGTGTAGCAAGGACTACCGTATGCTAGAGGCAACAGGCCTGAGGTTCAATTTACACAGTTCACAGTATGTGATAGCAGGATCTGCGGCAGTGCATGTATTTTACACCAATGAAAAAAATGTGCAAGAGAGAGGCCTAGCTGTAACCACCAATAGGAAAAGTGCAAGAGAGAGGCCTCTTGATAAGCACCAATGGGAAACAAACCACAGAGGGGCCTAACTGTAAAATACAGCATTCAAGCAAAGCTCCGGGCAAGTCAATTTTTGCTTTTGCGCTTGATTTCTTTTTAATTTCAAAAGAGTAAAGGATCACGAGAAAGGACGGCCCTCTGGAGACTTCAGGAGGACCCATCCGTGGGGCGAGCAACCCATCTTGGCAGGGCTTCCTTTTAACAAATCCCTGCAGTTTACACTTCTTTATTCGTCCTCTAAACGAGCGGTCAGTAAAAGCTCGTGAAAAGGCAGGCGCTTCATAAACGCCCTGGGAGGGTCTCCACTTTCACACGCCGTTAATCTTTACGATGTTCCCTTTGCAGCCGGCTGATCCAATGGGCCGGGGGGCCTCGCTGTGATGCCCCACCCCGCCCCGCCCCACCCCACACCGCCCAACAGAAGCAGCAAGGGGATCGCCATGCCATTGCTTCTCAAGAAAAAAGGTCCGCAACCAAACCAACGGTAGAAAAGGCGAACACACCCACTGGCGAGAGGCAGGGAGGACGCAAGCGGCGTTTAAAGAGATCATCGCTTGCAGTAATCCTCTCCTCACGTCTGACAGCCACACATTCAGCACTTACTCCAAGAGGTCAGGGTGCGTGCTGCACAAGCTGCAGAAACGCTTTCGGCTTTTCCCGCTAAACTCGCTGGATCATGACAGGAAGTACAACATAATTGAAGAGCAACTTCAAAGCAATATGGGACAGTCCAAAGTGTGTGTAATTAAAGAGGTTTCAATTAATGCTTGATGAAGTAGGGGCCTATGTTATCGTTATTATTAATAAGAGGTATTATTTTAATCACAGCCAAATGAAACTCAAAATTATTTAATCATCACAGAGCCACTCACTCATGAGACGTAATTGTGAAACGCGAGTAGTCCACTTGGAAGAAGCGCAATGCAGCAGCCATTAAATAATTTAAACCAATCAGCACGCACGTCCATCTGACGTGCGGAAACCAGGAAGTCACAAGGGTGAATGGAGATGTTTATGTTGAATTAAAGCCACTTTAAGTGAGAATGAAAAACGTAAAGCTATTCGGCTGAGCTGGGTGTCTTATTATCAGCCCAGAGCAATCCCGGATTTAACAGACACCAATACTTACAGACAGGCCCAGCAAGAGCAGAGATAGTCTTAACACTCTGGAGAGGATTATGCTTTAAGTGCATTTCTGTAATTACAGAGTGAGGCCCGAGGACCAGCTCCACACATTCCCCGGCACGTGAAATAAACACATGCCGTAGGAAAAGATAAATCACAACTGAAAAAATAAACGATCAATTTAGAGCCATTGATCAAGGAAGAAAAAGATAATTAAAAAAAAAAGGTGCAGACATTAGACGCTAAGCACCAAGTCTTCTTATGATATTCTTAGAAACACTTCACCATTTATGCACCACACTAATTGCTAAAAAAAGCCTCTAAATAAAAAGTCAAAGTGCCCTCCAGAAGGTGTGGCTTACAAAGGCGGATTTGGGCCTGTTAGAGGGGCAGAATCTCCACATTACCGGTGTTTGTCCAGTGTAGAATCCACGGCAGGGCTCCCACCGCCGGGCTAATAAAGTTGTCTAGCATTGCATAAAGCTTTTTTTTTCAGCAGGATTTACAAAATCTGCCAACCGCGGTGTAATTCCCTGAGCTTATGCTCCTCCTGTAATATTTCTCGGGCAGACAGCGTTCGACACACAGGGGAAAAAGCTCTGTAATGTGGCCAGCAAAGCCCAACGATGCTCTAGTTATTACTGTAGGACTCAGGGGCTCCTCCATCTTTACTTAACAAGCAGCCTCTCTCTGCCCGGGCATCACTAACACAACAGCTCAACAGCTACATGTACTGCTCCCAACAGAAATGCACTTCAGATAATAAATAAAAGACCACCTCAGAAAACACTCTGATCACAATGCTTGTGTGTGTTCACTTACAGAGCGGTGGTGTACACACTCACACATGGTACACCCGTTCATACTCACAACACAAATCTTACAACCTGCAGGGAATCATTTGTTCTGATACAGTTGATATTTGCCTGAATGAACACGCCTTTAAATAGTATGAAATGATGACAGAAATTGACCTGAACTGCTGGCTGTTCTCAGACTAACTGACACAGGACTCTGGGCCAACAACGGAAAGGTCCTTTCTCACACCGTTTATGCTTCGCTCACGGTAGCCACATGAAAATGGCAGTAAGAGTGTAATGGTCTTGTAATGGGGTGTAATGCTCCTCTCTGTCCTGCCTGCTTCATGTGACCGGTAGCCATGCACTGCACCAAGGGAACTGTGAACCAAGAGGGGAAAGTACGGCATCGTTCTCATAACAGCCAGTCCAAAGACAAACAAGCCCTGTCCAAACTGAATTAACTGAAAGGGGGAAGGTGAGCGATTCACCTCCACAATCATATGTGGAAAATAACTGGGCAATAAATTCACACCAATACAAAAGAACTGAGAATAACATAGCGGTGTGTCAGGACTAGCCCAATGTAAGTACTACAACAGCTGAAAACGCATTCTGGTCTGCGCTGCAGATACCGGGTGAAACTACAGGGTTGCTGCAGTTTTGTGACGATCCCTTGGACGCAAATGAGGCAGATCGTACCGTCACCTTTCCCGAGGAGACACACCGCGTTCCGAAAAAACCTGCAGCGAGGTCCCTGACGAAGCAACTGGAAAAAGTGTGATTGCAGTCCAGCTGTGCTTTATCGAGTATTAGCGCTCCCCGCGCCCCACAGTGGGGCTCTGTTTATGCACATAAATCCTGCCAAATAAGCCACGGCCGTCAGCTGTTGCCAGTTTCAGCAGGACTGAAACACACGCTCATTTCTAAACATAAACCACTTCAGTGCTAACTGGTCTGACATGCTAATGTATAGCAATGCCGCACCACAGTGCCATATATCACCCACAGGCCGTGAAAATCTGGGTTTTTGAGGTGAGCTCATTTTCTGCTGCATTTTCCTGAATGGCTGAGAATGGAGGAAATGCCAAACTGCTCAGGGGTTTTATCCGAATGGAGGGTTCTCTGAACCCGAAGGCGTTCCTGTCTCTGGGCGCGTTGGTTGACCGCACCTTGAGTGTGAAGGCGTTCCCGTCTCTGGGCTCTGGGGTCAGGTGACCTCTCTTTCCTGCAGCTGACAGCCAGTCTGCCAGCCGACGAGCCGGCTGTGTCGCGGGGCCCGTCTGGGTTAACAGAGCAACGCCAGTGACGGAGGGGAAGAAAGACACTCCCAAATAGGCCGGAGGTCTGAGGTGTGAAAACACGGGAACTCCCTTCACATCAGGACACCATTTCAAAGGTCTGCGGATCCTGACAGTTATGTGGGTGTCAATGATTATTCATCAAGTCACACCAAAGAACACACACCGATGAGCTGGTGTTACAAAGTCTAGTAACAATAGTCTAGCAAAGCAAATGATGGTGATGATGATAGCACATTTTGAGAGTAGCTCATTTTGAGAGAAGCCCAGCCTCAGAGCCCATTTTGAGAAGCGCCCATTCTGACTGTAGAAGAGAGAAGACCAGTATGAGAGTCGTCTGTTTTGAGAGACTAACCCGCTCTGAGACTAGCCCGCTCTGAGACTAACCCGCTCTGAGACTAACCCGCTCTGAGACTAGCCCGCTCTGAGACTAACCCGCTCTGAGACTAGCCCACTCTGAGACTTGCCCGCTCTGAGACTAGCCCGCTCTGAGACTAGCCCGCTCTGAGACTTGCCCGTTCTGAGACTAACCCGCTCTGAGACTAGCCCGCTCTGAGACTTGCCCGCTCTGAGACTTGCCCGCTCTGAGACTAACCCGCTCTGAGACTAGCCCGCTCTGAGACTTGCCCGCTCTGAGACTTGCCCGCTCTGAGACCAGCAGGTGGAAAGCTGAAGGCAGTGGCAGCCGCTTCCTCTGAGATGTGTTAGCTGGAAAGAATGTGCCTTTCTGGCCTGGCCACAGCCTGATCTGCTGGGCTGCCAGCATTTTTAAACAACTTCACTGCTCGGGGAATATATTGTTCCTCTGACTTTTTTTTTTCCCCTCCTCTTTTCCTCAACAGCTGTGCAAGAACGCTGTAAATGGAGCAGTGTTAAATAGATTTAACTCTGTTTCATTCCCTTCCCCGACTGCACGGCCTTCTCTCCTCTCCGCTAATGCACGTAAACTGCTGCAGCAAAACAAAGGAAATCACCCATGACCCCAGACAAACAGAGAAATAAGGAGGGGCCGCTGCGCTCCGAAAGCTCAAGATGCACACAACTCAGAAAAACAATCCCTGAGCTCTGCCTTCTGTAAAAAGAGGGGTGAGATGATAAATACAGTGTATGATCTCCAGGGTCACACAGGATCATATGGTTTAAGCGGGCCGATCGTTCTAGCTAAATGAATGCAGCCTCACCCACACCACCCCTTCCTTTTGGCACACGGCTACCGAACGCACACCGAATTCCTGCATTCCTGAATTACCGCTGCGGCGGATCGAGTCTGCAACCTTCAGACCCCCGGCAGCCAGCGGCCTGGCCGCAGCTGCCCTCTTAAAAAAGACCGAGCCACACTTCTGCGATTGACTTGCTGTGACATGTGGGGACCCCACCCCCCCCCCCACCCCCCAACCCTTCCCTACGATAACGCAAGCACAGAGGGACGTGTGCAAAGTGACGTGAATATGCTTCATGAGAAACGCTGCCTCGTGGTGTGTGTGCGTGTGTACATCGGCCCAGCCTGTCCGTCCGTCCATCTGTACGCTGGGGCTCCGCGAGTTGTGCACCACCAATTTATTTGACAGCACCTCAACATACACAAAACCAAAGCTGTGTGGAGTCTCTCAAACCCCCCCCAGTTACCACTTTGAGAAAGGGGAGTTGTGCGTTATGCTGCAGCGGAAAGACGTGGAAGTCAGCAGGTTAGAGAGAGGAACGCATTCCCCACTCCCGCGCCAGCGTCCGCAGAGAGGAGCGGCTAAGCCTCCGACTGCCGCCGACAGCTGCCAGACTCATTTTTCCGCCGCGGTATTGTCAGCTGCTCTTTCCAAATGTGGCTGCTGCGACCCCCCCCCCCCCCAACCCCACTCCCCCCTCCACCGTAGGGTCACGTGGGCTGGCATCACATTACACTCCTCCAACATGCAAAAAAAAATAAATTGTGAATAAAAGGGGACGATTTCTCCAAAGGAAACGAGTTTAGACATCAGCATATTGAGTGTGCTGTATTTTTGGGGTACGAAGCGTAAAATGACAAGCCACCGATGATTAATGAGGGTGTTTTGAATGAGAGAGGCTGGGAAAGGTCACTCCATTGACGCCACTTCACAAGTGCGTCAGCTGGAAGATTCAGATGCACCGAAGGCAAACAAACAATAGCCCCTCAGTGCTTGATATAAATGCATTTAAATTGTCACAGCTACACTCCAAGATACAACACCCCTCTGACACCCAGAGTATAATGAAAACAGGTCAGATTGTAGAGGCACAGAACGATTTTAAGATACTGTACGTAGAGCTGAATCAAGCACTACAGGATCCTTCAAGGCCAAACTCAACACACAGGCAAGTTAAGATTTAATGCATGGCCTGTTATTGTCATTATACTTCCCATGTGTTCCTACTGTGTGTCACAATGCCATAATATACCAATTATTGATGAAAATTCACCCTTTTGACAAATTATGATGTGAAGAACTTCCCACACAGTAACTATGCATCTTTGTTACCTGGCACTGAGATTAGCCTGATAAAAGCTTCTGGCTAAAACACACTGGTTTTGACATCCTTGCAAATGTCACTTCAATTATCTTCCAACTGTTGCTGAACATTTTTATCTTTACTTTTCTACCTGTTCATACACATAGGTGGAACTGTGAGGTAACACCAACCGTGACTGCAAGAGGCATTTCAAACTCTCCTACTGTAGAGGCCAAGCATTTTATATATCCAATCTATCAATATAAAATCAGACGTCTTGGTTATACCTATGATGGACAGACACTTTGCTTTATTAAAGAAAAAAGTGCCGGGGGTAGTAACCTGAAGCATATCGCAAATCACATCAACATATGCGCCGGAACACATTCCCCCGCAGAAACAATTGTTTTTGACAGATAGACATTATAAATCAAGATAAGCAATATTGGTTATGGCTCCGGCAGTAGCCCGGTCATCCAATCCGATCGGAGGCCTACAGAATCAATCACAGCTGGCCTGGCAGCCCCCTCAGAGTCCCTTCTCTTTACCGCCATTAAACGGTTCACTGGCACACAGGGTCGGAATAGCTTTAGCCATGCTAAATAAAGCCGCCTGATTTATGAACTGAATTCGGTGCTGTGGATACCACTGAGTGAGAGGCGGTCAATGTCTGGGCTCCAGTCCCATTCTGTACGTTAGGTGTGTCCTACATACAGACACTACTAGTAGGTGCCTGACCCCTGGATAGTCACTGTTTTAAGGGCAAATGGGTTCACCCATAATTTGCAATACTGATGCTCAAGGATTAAGCACTGCAACAACAGCTATGTTTCAGAGAACTGCAAGCTCAGGGAAGTGTTTTTTGCCTTTTTTTCCCTGCTAGCAGCATATCTTACTTTGAAACAATGTGAAATATGGTCATTCCAGGAACCGTGTCAAATAGAAATAGTGAAGCATGTTAATGAATTAACAAGAAAATCAAGGCAGCAGTTACCTGAAGGGAATAAACCCCATAAACCTTAACATTTATCACTGGGCTGGACTGAGACACAGGGAACGTAGATACAGCCTGGTCTAGAAAAATGTTTCATCCACACATCAACATACAGTATATGCAAAGTAACTCATCAGGGACATGCATAACATGATTAAAATAGATTCCACTGACCCATTTCAAATGCTGAAGATTAACAGCGTAATCTACAACACTGATAGTATTGCTACATCCACTGCGACACAAGACCATGCATCGTGCTGCGATTTTGCAGGACCCAGCACACGCAGCAGAATCACTCAATGTTCAGGGACTTGCTCATTACACAAGGCCCTGCTGATGAACACATCAAAGATCACTAATAAAAAGTCTCCTCCAGAGGACAGCTGTCATTTTGCTGCCTTCCTCAAATAGATTTCACCGCATTCAGACCCAACTGCCAACAGCTTTATAAAACAGTGCTCCGTTTCAGCGGCAGGGAGTCGGGCTCTGAGCTGATTCGCTCATCTATCTTGACCCCTGTGCACGATATCAAAAGAAGCGCTCTCAAAAGGTGACATTTCATTAGAAATTAAAGGAGATGATTTCTGCCTCCTCGTTCAGGCATTTCAAAAGATAAAATAGAACAATGCATACGAAATCAAAAGGCAACACTTTCAAGATAAGTAATTCCCCCTTAAATGTGCAGCTTATTTTATACCATTTATTCACAAAGACTCGCCATTGAAACTCTTAAAAGGGGTTACCACCTATCTGACTGCATTTTACATTTTTCATCTCTACGTTTGAGGTCCAACTTCATTACCATTGTTTAGCCTCTACACTTCATCCTTTTCTTTCTCAATGGCATGGAATTATACATCAGTGAATTAGTTTCACTTGTCCTTCACACACGAGGACTCACCGCAAGTAACGATATAACCGTTTTTTACAGTTAGAAGTTTTAGGTAAGTCAGGCGATGGCAAATGTGATCCTAACTGATAAGTGATACAGACTGAAACTGATACAGTTAACAAAAACAGAAAATCATTAAAAAAAAAAAAACTTATAAACTGTGTATAACACATACGAATGAGAAACATTTTGTAAAAAGCAACAGGATATTGCAATACCAGTAACCAAAGTGCAGGCAAGCGGTACAGGAGTATTAGAGGATATTCAGTTCTATCCGCTAACAAGAGGGCTAAAGGAGAGGGAGTCCTATTTCCTTCCAGACACGGAGCACTTGAACGCTTTTTGCCTTCAATGCAGTGGCTGCAGCCACAGAAACCGATGCGCTGATGGTACCAGAGCACACTCTAATACATCCACAGCTCCGCATTGGACTGTGTCCCCGTTTACTTACTATTGATATAAATTTGCTCATATTGTGGACGCAGGCCCTGGGTATAGAGTAAGCTGATTTGGAGCAGCCGGGTGGCTGGGTTTGAAAGTGTGTGGATGTGCTGGATGTTGGGGGCAGCAGCATTGCCTCTTTGGCAGGACTGTGCTGTGTTACAGTCACCGGGCTTTCACTCTCCCCACCACAGAGCGCAGAGAGGGGCTCTCTCTGCAGGTTCCCTGAGGCTTGCTGGCCTGCGTTGCCACGGCGCTCCTGCCACCTGCCGTATCCAGGCAGCGGAGAGCACACAACACCCCCGCCGCCCCCCCTCCAGTGATGTTCCACACGGCGCCGGAGGCTTTGGGACCCAGAAAAGTGCCGCCGCATACACGTGAACTATCTTCTCAAAAAAAAAAAAAAGGGAGGGTCAGCGAATCCAGGTTACCCCTGCCAAAAGTGCCATCTGCCTCAGGTTAGATCGTGACAGATACACAGGGCGCCACCTACAGAGGGAGCAGAGATCCTGCGAGATAACGGATGGCCGGCGAACGCCGCAAAACTCACACCCACCAACTGTCGCTTATGGGACATCCTCGCTAACGATGATTTACGGCCGCGGACTCGCGGAGTGCATCTCCTGAGAGGGCCGCAGGGAGGCCCGCGGACAGGGCACTGACACACTGCAGGTGTTCCTGCGGCTCATTTTTACACCCGCCCCATTCGAGGCTCAACCGGCACACACTGAGCCGCCACTTGTTGGAACCAACTGTTCCACAATTCTGCGGTGACAACACATTCATCAGCCTGCTCGTTTTGTGTAACACCTTGCACAAACTACACCATGCGTCTCCTCTCTGGCATCCCGCCATTTTTAAAAGAGATTTCTCTGTTACGCAAAGGAAGAAATACTGACACAGCCAATGCAGAAGCATTCCACTCACACCCCGCCCCCCAAAACGCAGCTCTGAGGAGACCCTCTCATCCACATCCCCACACAAACTCCCAGTGTGAACCAGGCCGGTTACACAACCTTTAAAACGTTGCGTGCTCCACAGCCGAGCCAATCCAAAACAGCAAATCCACATCTGTCAGTGTGTCGCTGTGTGGCACACAGCGGTATCCATTTATAATAGGAGGTGGGATTTGAGAACGGAGACGCTGACAGCCAGCCAGCAGGGACAGGCGCTGGGAGACTTCTTGCGGACCTGGAAGGCACTCACTTACTTTTTACTTTTTAAAAAGGCTCTCTAGCCCGAGCTTCGGGCTGAAGACCAGCAGACACAACCTGTCTGTGGGTGATGCAGGTCCCATCTCTCCTAATGGCTTTGCCCCCAGCCCTGCAGAGGGGCCCACAGCTGCCAGGGAGGCCTGTCCTGGTCGGGGATTGGGTGGGGCATGAGGCTACAGCACCCACCAAACCGGGTGGAGAGAGGAGCAACCACTGTCTGTGCCACTGCTAGGCAACCACAATCTAAGACATGACAAACCAGACTCCTAAGGTGCAGCCAATACAATCCGATCTGATTCATCTACAACGTGTCAATAAAACGGCATTAACGACATGACTCTTAACGACATGACTGAGGTACCTCCTAGTTAAACGACTGTTAATTTGGAAGACAATATTACCCATCACATACTCTAGGCCATATCCTGTACGCTACAGGACTGCCAAAATAAACAACCCATTATTGTCAAAAAGAACACATGGGGGAAAGCATCCCATAGAGACAACACAATTAATTTATTCTGCTCATAAATGGTTTTAGAAATATATTCAATAAGGCAGAAACAAAAAAGATGTGCTATGTCTAATTTTGCATCCCTTTCTAAGATAGAAAAACTTGTACTGACTGCGTTTGGTGAAAGCCCTTGCGTTTGCTACCAGTAAACCTCCGCGCACTTGGCCGGGTGCTTTTCACACTGGAGCCGGTGAGAACGCTGGAGTCCCCACGGTTCCCCCGCAGTCTGTCGACCGCCTCATTAAGAGCGCAGCCAAACGCGCTGGCGAGATAAATCAGCCTCTCTTCTGCAGTCCCGCAATCCAGACGCAACCAGCTCCAGACCCGAAACGGGAAGCCTGCCGTTTCACTTCTCCGTACGCCGTATCTCAGTCAGCCGTGGCTGAAGAACACCGCTCTCTAAAGAAATCACATCCATTATCCTGGCGAGTTTAACATTTTTATTGATGCACGGGAAATTCAAGATTTATTTTACTGAACACATCATTTTCATTTTTGATATTAAACACAATATTGTACTGATATAAACTATGCGTGTGCGTACCGTGTCTGTGCCTATGTCCGTATCTATGCGCGTCTGCGTGTGGAGCGGATGAGAAGCCCAGCAGAGAGCTATTTCCCTGTTTGCAGGGTCCCCCTGGAGCTCATCAATGCCCTGCACTGTGCACCTACAGGAAGAGGCATTGCTGCTCGCGCTCAAGAAAACCACCGAGACCAACTGAAAACCACGTGCAGAACCTGCCACACTATGGCCACACAAAACCTACGGCAAGTGAGGCCTTTAAAAAAAAAAATAACTAAAATGCACGTCCTGGAACTGCAGGGCATGAGTCCCGAGCTGCACTGCCTTGCCATACATCCCCCTGTGTGTATAAACCAGACCATCCTGAGCACCACAGCTTACACGCTGCAAATAACGTACAATGTAAATCATACGAATGTGAAGCGATATGGAAACAGATCAACAGACACGGTCTCCACTGACACAGCAAGGACGCGACAAAAATCTTTCTGCAATGCACTGGGTACAACAGCTTGTTAAGTATGCGTGGGGAATTTTTATCCAACGCAAGTACCAACAAAAAAAAAAAAAAAAACACAAAGCCATGCTTTCATGTTTATGGGGGTTTACCAGACCTTGCCGGGAAAAGCCACAAATCAGAGATGTTGTTTCAGACTCTGGCCAGCGCAGCATGTGATGAGGGGGTTTCAGCAGTGCAGCCGATAGGCCTCATGGTTTAGGGATGGACTGGTTTCAGGAGTCACCTATGTAATAAACCCATTAACACTGCAGGAATGCGGGGACAGGCCAGCACTTCTGATTCCCATTAATGTTGGCTCGGCCAAACCCGAAACAGCTAAGGCATTGTGATTTCAGTCCCCCAACCCGCACCCGGGCAGCACTCCTGCGAGGACCAGACGGACAGAAGCGGGCGAACGCACCGCACAGTCAAGGGGCCCGCAGTAAACACACTCTCACAGTATCTGTGGAACTCGGATAAAATGCTGTGTGCTTTGACCCCTGGGGGGGGGGGGGGGGACCCTGGAAGGAAAAACGAGCCAATAATTATTTGGGCTGCGCCTGCATTCCGCTGACTTCTCCGGGACGCTTCAGGGGCGAGGTACACGTTTCGGGCTCCTGTGCGTGTGACCTGCTCCGCTGCGTAAGCCTAACTCCCCCACGCTGCTCCGGCCTCCCTCTGTTCCTGAGGCTCTAATAACAGGCAGAAATCACACGCAGGCATACCGCTAGCTGCCAGGCCTGCCTCTGCTTACACGCAAACATCTCCCTCCCTGCAAAGCACTGGCAACATTACATTACATTACCGGCATTTAACAGACGCTCTTATCCAGAGTGACTTGCAGCAATTACAGGTTTTTACAATATTACCCATTTATACAGCTGGATGTTTTACTGAGGCAATTGTGGGTTAAGGGTACAGCAAGGGTACAGCAGCAGTGCCCCCCTGGGGAATCGAACCTGCAACCTTTCGGTTACAAGTCCTGCTCCTTAACCACCATGCTACACTGCCGCCGATTATTCCACATGCCCGTGCCCTGCACCGTCCTGGTGCTGCCTGATATTTCCTGATCGGAGCCAGAGGTTTGCTTGCGCTGTGACCTCCCCAGACTCTGTGAGTCAGCTGTGATATCGACTCGCCAGTGCAATCCCTTTCCCAGGTGGTCCTGTAAACTGCTAATGGCACTCAAACAGAGGATACTGTATCACTGTACCACTGTAGATCAATTTAAAACACCATTCATACTGAGACAGCACGGAAGAGGAAATTTATTACATATATAAAAAAATTCTAAATACTACCAAGAGGAGGAACTTTGCAAATCATACTACAGCTCAATGTTTCTATTATGTAACTGCTTAGCACAAATCATTATCCAAGGCTAATTACAAGGTGTGCATGTTTTTTTCTTTTTGAACATCTTTAAAACTACGTTTTAAGTAGGTGTATTAGTGTAGTAGCGCTTGCAGTAGTAGTGGTGGTAGTAGTAGTAACAGTAATGATAATTACATCATCATTAGACTTAACCCACGATGCCGTCACCAACCTGAGCTAAATTATGGAAGCCTCTGTGTTAACGCTGCCATAGCCAGTAACTGATTGTCTGACACACTTTAGTACACAAAGCTTTTCATTCAATATAATGCCTGACAGAAATGTCATCTTATATTTTGACTACAGCTATTCGCATCACTGGATGTCAGCCAAGCTTGAGTAGCTACAGTTCCAGTCAGTGTTTGTAGTATAGTGTGACGTTAGTGTAGCAGAACAGTTCAAAAAAAAAAAAAGAAAAAAACTTTGATCTTCAGAATCAACAGACAAAGCAAAGCATAAATCCTTTATATGACTACACTTTAAGAGTAGCTCATGAAATACTCCATCAAAAGACAGCTAGTTCAATAAAGAATTGCACAAGATGCTTTTTTATGAATAAATGCATTCACCGTACATCACAGATGTAGAGTTCCAACTGTGGGACGATAGACATGCTCTTGATCTTGCCAGAATATAACTCATTCATCTTTTTACTCCAAAAAAAAAATCACATTTGGCCTAACTTAAAACTCAAAGAATTAAACTAATTGCCCTTTATCAGAGAAGAAGAATGTACGGAGACAGAAGCCTGGCATTGCATCAAACAGACATCCAAAGTCTTTAAATATATATCCTATTATTCCTAACATTAAATTATAACTATATCCTGACAGAGCTCAAAAATGCCAGGGTGTGATAATAATCACTTCCGACACAAAATCCACAAAATCAAGAGGTCATAAATGTAATGCAAGAAAGGGCACATAAGTTATGAGAGATCTGATGATCTAATTCAGCCAAGCGTAGCCATCATCAGTAATATACTGTCCTGGAGGACATACGTCTGTCTCACTGTTTGTATAACCTCCTGGTGGCGTTTTATTTGCTTAGAATAGACTGACACTGTGTAACCCTATCCCTCCTCTCTCTCTCAGATGTTAGCAAGCTTTGTGCTTTTTGTTATTGTTGAGTAACACGGATCAGTAAAAAAAAAAAAAAAAAATCCTTTCTCCCCGCTTCTCTCTCTCCCTCTGTTTCCGTCTCTCTCTCTTCCTTTCAGTCTCTTCGTTGTTTGCTTAGAGGTATTTTTTTCTTTTTTTTTTTAAACCGTGGGTGTAACAGTAGGAGTGGGAGTTGTATACAGTAGTCTGTTTTTGTATACAATAGCTTGTTGAGTAAGTGCGTTCGGTTCCTGTGGAACTGAAACGCGGTCCCGGGGGCTGGGGGGAGCATTTTACTGGAAACCTTCATGTACCACAGTTTCTCTGCATTCGGTCGCTGTCACCGCGTAAATAAACATTTCCGGCCACAGAGACTCACATTCTGCTGTCCAATCAGCGGCCCTGTGACAACAGAGGCGTGACCTGTTTGACCCGTCAGAGACGTGTGTACTAATTTATTTTTTATCTTGTCATTTGTTTTTATTTAGTAGATGCTCTTATCCAGAGCAACTTGGATAGGTTACAGATTTTGCATGCTATCCATTTTAACCTTACTTACAGAGCCAATTCTGGGTTAAGTACCTTGCCCAAAGGTACAGCAGCAGTGCCCTGGCAGGGCACTGTACCAGTAACCTTCCAGTTACAAGCCCTGCTCCTTACCCACAATGCCACGCTGCTGCCTCACACCACTGGGATATGAACCCAGCTGGGATACTTGGGTTCTCCGCTATAAGTATATGGAAAAGGGGGGGTGACTGAAGGATTGAGGGGAGGACCGACCCCTGCAGTCTGCTGTTTCTCTGTGCAGGTAACCTGTACCTGTGCACCTGTGGAAACTGTGCACCTGAGCGCTGAAGAGGGTCCATGTGAGGGAAAACGCACGAGAGCACACTCTGAAATGCGCCTGGAGCCAATGCTTTCCACTGGTTTGGCTTTTTAACAATTACAGTAAGATCATGAGCCTGTTTGTGTAGGAAGCTCAACGTTCTCTCCGTCCGAGCTCTAACACCTGGAGATGAGTTTTGGGATGTTGGTCGTCTCCTACAGGAAGTGCTTTGGGGAGGTTACTTGCAAATAACGCTCACTCTCTCTGTAGGACAGAGCTTTGGGTAAGAGCTTTGGGTAAAAGTTTCATTACCTTTTTTCTGCCTTCACATTTTGCATGGAATAACTGGTTATACTTCTGATTTTGTGTCTTTCATGAATAAATCGCTTTCTGCTCAATGGTTTCGTTGTTATTATAAAAATAATGACAATAGTCTTATTCATGGACACATATTTGCTCCGCCTACAACTGTTAATGTGTATTGTGATACAGGAGTATACAAGCAGTAGATGATAATTCTTTTGCTTCAGAGAAAAAGCAGGCCATTTACCCAAGGATCTGTGAAGTAATGGCTGCTGATAAGACAGGTGGGATTTTACATGGATCCATGAAAGGAGCTCTGTTTCATAACACCACTCTAGCATATCGTACCAGTCTTACGTAAACCTCACTGACCGCAATTCCAGCTCCACTCCTGACGCTTGACAAAACAGATCTGCTGCTGGCTGTAATTTAAATCCTCTTGATAACCGGATGTGAACGGTGCTATCCAGCACCCCTTTCTCAGAGACCTGCCACAGACACCAGGGTGCCACCATTAGGCTCACTGATCCAGGATCATTGCTGCCTCACGCCATCGTTGGCCCAAACATGTGTGCAGCCAAAGGCTGTCACAGCTTGCCTCTGTGAATGTGACATCATGAAGTTCCGTCCAACTGGGCGGCAGTGTAGTATAGTGGTTAAGGAGCAGGACTTGTAACCGAAAGGTTGCCGGTTCGATCCCCGCTGGGACACTGCTGCTGTACCCCTGGGCAAGGTACTTAACCCACAGTTGCCTCAGTAAATATCCAGCTGTATAAATGGATAACATTGTAAAGAACTGTAACCTATGTAAGTCGCTTTGGATAAAAGCGTCTGCCAAATGAATAAATGTAAATGTAAACCATAGCAGCAATCGTCATTTTAAATAGCCTTTCATGTCACCACACCCATGTCTACTGAATAGGTATAACCATCATTCTCGTATTTTGTGGTCAGTGAAATGACCCCCCCCCCAAGCTTCACCTCGGCACACTCTCCCTGCAGGCAGGAAAAGCTCTAAGTATATAACAAAGGCAACTGTTACATGTCAAGGATACCCCAGTGTTATTCAGCTTCAGTTTGCTCAATGTCTTTCTCTTTTGCCTTAGATTCTTTTCCAAGATAAGCAGCTACTCATTAAAATATCTCAGAAGCACAAGAGCAAAAACCACTCAAACTGCGATATATGATAACCTTACAGGAAATTACGTAGCAAAAGCTATTAAATGAGGCCATTCAAAGATGATGTACCTCCACAATGCTTCATTACAGCTGACATAAACATTAATAAACATTCAAGAGGAGACAATCATAATGCTATAACCAGTCGGTCAGCTGTCGTAAACTGTCAAAAACATTCTACCAATGGCTGTACTGAAGGTTTTCTGCAAAGGTGCTGTGTAATCAGGTAATGGCTACATACATTACCTGTTTAGAAAAAAAATCTACTCTGGAAAGTAAACTGTGGACAGTGACTCTGTTGTCCATGTGTACACTCAAGCTCTCTCAGGCTGGCTTATTTTTCCATGAAAACAAAGTCCCTGGTTCATTTAAGAATACAAGGAAATGGCAGTACTTTCTGCATTTTATGATGTGTCCAATATCCCGCCTGATGCAGCACATGACAACAATGGGACTCAGCCACGGAAAACAATCCTTTATCTGCACACACAGACAGCCTTCCCACATGCAGCCACAAAACACTCAGTCCTCACAATGATGAGCATGATACAAAATTCTATGTTTTATAATGAAATCAGCATGCGCACACACGCGCGCACACACGCGCACACACACACACACACACACACACACACACGCATGCACACACGCATGCACACACGTACACACGCACGCACACACACACACACACACACACACACACACACACACACACACACACACACGCATGCACACACGCACACACGTGTGCACACGCACGCACACACACACGCACACGCACGTGCGCACACACACACACGCACACACACGTACACACGCGCACACACACCAGTTTGTTAAGTGAAATGACAAACAGGTCAGAGAAGAACGCTACCACGTAAAACCACAACTCAACAACATTTCATTCCAACAAGATACTCAGTTCTCGGACTGATGAATGGCGAAAAGGCAAGGGGAGACCACTACCTTGGCTTACCCTTTATTCAGTTTTTCGGACTCAGACAGTAGGGTATGCAAGGCGGATGTGCAGCATGACGTGATATTATTTCTACTTATGAGATTAGCCCATGCCTCAGAGCTGAAACACTGTATCAGAGCTACCTTCATGGACCCGGAATTGGGTCTCGCATAAAATCAATTACCTCTCCCACCAGCGTCGGTGCCTGGCAAGGTCAATCACCGCGCTGAAATCACCTCGAGGATTACTGATGAATTATTACATTATTACCATACCGCAGGCCGCAGCGCTTTATTTATGACTCACGGATCTAAATTTGAATCAGGGGGCCTTTGGTTGCGGCTCGGCGCAAGGTGACAGGATAGCGTTGCACTGCCACCTTGAACGGAATGCCCCTGTTTTTCCATGTGACCCCTCCCCCTCCCCCTGACTGTGCACACACACGCACACACTTACACACACACACACACACATACACACGTGCACACGTACACATGCATGCACAACCAAACACACACACACTCACACACACATACACATACATGCACACACATATATACACGCCACCCTCGCTGACACGGCTCCCACATGGTCACACACCACCCCAAGATTAACAGCCTATATTTGCATCACACTCTGAAACATCAAACGTGGGCTTAAGTCCTGGGGTAATCAGCAGCACAACCTCTCAGCTCCCTGCAATTCAGAGCCTGAGGTCTCCTACTGGGCGGGATGGTAATTATTCGACCCGGAGATCTCCCATTGGAGGGGATCGCAATTATGCGGCCCGGGCCGTGGATATAAGACAGGTCCTTCTGAGCAGCGTGATGCTAAAGGTTATCAGCTCCGCCTATAAATATATATATGGTCATGCTATTTATAGAAGCACAACTAAGCGACACCTCACAAAGAAATTAATAACTACTGATGGGATGAGCGTGCACTCTGAACCCACGGCAAATTACAACATCTCAGGCTGTTACGACATACGAGGGTCAGTAAATTAACATAAGGCTGTGCACAAAGTGTAACATTACCCAATAAGCCAATCTGAATGTTCAGAACCTATTAGGGTGTATATTTGAGAGATAGATCTGGCTACAGAGTGTGAGTATTACTCAGGCATGTGTACAACCCTGCACTCTGCAGCAGTCTGCTTAAGGCAATAATATCCACAGTGAAACGCTTGCATTACAGATTCCTGCTCTTGCAGCTTTCAGGAGAGGTTTCTCTGCATCGAGGGGTGCAAAACCCAGGGAACATTACTGTACACACCAACACAGCTCTATAACCAGAGAGAAGATCTCCTTTAGTGCACAGGGATGAGGCTGCTTGCACTGGGCCCGCTGCCCGGTCAGTATTTTGGGATTGGCTGTTGGGTTTTGATTAAAACCGTGCTGCTGTGATATCAATAAATTGTTTTAATTTCCACTTCCATCTTTCCCCAGTGCACCGCAGAAGTCAACAGGAGCCCAGGCAAAATATATCGCCTCATAATGACATTCCCCTCTAATCTTTTTCGCATCGGATAGAACCGTTATATTTGGATAAGGCATTTATTATTTTACTCTGACAAATTCTTGGGCAACTGCGGAAGAGAAGAGAAAAGGAAGGATTTAATCATTTCTGGGCTCGCTCTGCTTCAAAACAATATCGCTCTGCTAACTGAAATAAATCAGCGCCAATGACATTCTGCAGGAAGACGCATCTGAGCCACACATATGACTGATTTTGGTCTAAAAAAAAATGCAGAAACGGTCAATTAACAATATTCATCTACCATAACCATCTGAAAGGAAAGTGGGTGATATATGAGAGTGACTTCAGCCTATGAGGTAAAACACTGGTTTTGACATTCGTATGGAGTTCTACTTACAGGCCAAACTACTGGATATTTGATTTCAGCCTTTCTGCTCAATTCCTTCATTTTACAATACAGCTCAGAGGGGAAGAGTTTATTCTTTGTGGTTTCTGTGTATATTTATGTCAGGCAATATATCAAACGTTTCTGTGGACTGCTGTGGAGGAGGGAATGTTTTTTTTTTTTG
Source organism: Megalops cyprinoides (assembly GCF_013368585.1). Lineage (NCBI taxonomy): Eukaryota > Metazoa > Chordata > Actinopteri > Elopiformes > Megalopidae > Megalops > Megalops cyprinoides. The sequence goes on from NC_050606.1 coordinate 5,037,041, forward strand.
CTTGTGGTCTGCATCCTGCACATGTATATAGCACTGACAGAACAGTCTCGGATGGCAGTGTGGTATAGTGGGAAGGAGCAGGACCCATAACCTAAAGGTTGCTGGTTCCATTCCCCACTGAGGCACTGCTGCTGTAGTGCCTCAGGGCGAGGTACTCAACCCAGAATTGCCTCAGTAAACATTCAGCTGTATAAATGGATAAAACTGTAACCTATGTAAGTTGCTCTGGATAAGCAATTCTTAGACAAGAAATGTCTAATATTTCTATGTCTGCTAAATGACAATAATGCAATGCAATCAAAACAGTCAGGGGAACCACAGATGCACAACAGTAGATGCAGGCATAAGTCTCTTGCTCCAGAGCGACTGTCTCTGGCTTTAAATGGCAAAGCCTGCTGACGGGCCTCTGTCCCAATGCAAAGCGCCACATTAAGAGGATACACTGCCCCACATAACCATACAGCAGCGTGCCAAGATGCAGGGTTAAACAGCCAGCCCCATCAATCTTTCATGGAGGATAAAACATTATTAAATGTGCTGGAATGCACTTCCTGGCTGTGTGTTTTTTTTTTTTTTTTTGGTTTCTTTTCTCTCACAGAAATGCATCCTGCCGACACACTGGGGAGGGGGGGGGGGGGGGGGGGGGGGGGGGGCTGTCAGTCTTTATGAGCATCTGCCTCACTCTCTCCACCGTACTCTCGGCTCTCTGGGGCCGCTTGCAGTCTGACCCGCATGTCGAAACTCCGGGCTGCGGCCTCCACTGGGACTTGGGAGAGACAGACAGACATTCACCAGGACGAGCTGGCCATGCGTTTTGGGGGGGGGGGGGGCACTCGGGGAAGAAGGCCCAGCAGCGCCAGCTCCCCACAACTCTTAGAAACGAGGAGCCGTCGTGGAGAGAGGAGCACGTGAATCGGCCAGCCGCACCGCGGTCGGCGATTGGCCATGCTGAAAGACCCAAACGAGGAGCCCGCCACAGCGCATGATTCCAGAGCAAACACCGCCATGCTGAGAGACCCAAACATGGAGTCCGCCATAGCGCGTGACTCGGGAGTGGAGCCTGCCTGCTGTGACCCGAGCTCAGAGCCTGAGCAGGCCTGTCGTGGGGCTGGGGGGCCGGGGGGGGGGGGGGGGGGGGGGGGGGCGCCGAGGACCGGCACTTTGGAGAGAGACGGCTGGTTATCACCGCGTTCCTCCTGCTCCCCCCATCAGCAGATTCCAGCCTTTAGCAGCTGTCAGCGGCAGGACGGTGCAGGACTGACCCCTGACGAGGCTGGCATGCCGGCTCTCTGTCATGTGCAGCTTTCAATTAGGAACAGAAACGGATAGTTTCTCCTGCTGGCATTTCTACTGACACACCCCACCACTCTCAGCTGACCTCTAAAAGACAGACACATGACCCGACTGTAATGGTACCTTCTGCTTGCAGCTGCTTATTGTGTAAATGATGATTAAAAGAAGACTTTCAGGCTCAAGCAAACACAACAAGGTCCATCTGAATCTGCATGATGGAAACACATGGTTTAGTTACACCCTTAAGTCCACATTAGAATCCACAATAAAGATCACTGAAGGTTGAGTTTTTCTCAAAACTCATTCAGTTTGGCAGAGCAAAGCAGACACCGATTACATCATACGTCATTTATCAGTGGCTCTTATCCAGAGCAACTTACCTCAGTTATAATTTTCTCCATTTATACAGCTGGATATTTACTGAGGTTATTGTGGGATAAGTACCTTGTCCAAATGGTTCATTAACAGTGCCAAAGCAGGGAATCGAACCGGCAACCTCTCGGGTACAAGCCCTACTCCTCACCACTACACCACACTGCTGCCCGGCTTCATTCATGTTCCCGATGGCTCGGTAGAAAACCTTCACCTCACCGTTTTCTGAGGATGTCAGATGCGCCGTTGGCAGAAATGCGACGCCGCACGCTCGCCCGAACCCCCGGCTTCACTCCCGCACCTCCTTCCTGGAACTGACACCGGCAGATAAGTCGCGCCTCCTGATCGCCTGCGCGGACCGCAGCCGCGCATTCACGCATTATCTAAAACCCCTGCGAGATCCAGGTAGAGAAAAAAAAAATCCCCGCGGCGCAGCCGGCTAATTAAAATAATAGAACGATACATTTCCCAGCTTTAATTACAGAGTGTTGACGGTGGGGGGGAAAGTAGGACGTGGACTGAACGCGCGAACCAGCACGGGGTCAGTCTTTCCTAACGAGAAACGACGTGCTGAAACCGCTTCCGACACAGATGCGCTTTCTTTTTTTTATTTGCATTTAAGGGGAAAATCACGAACGCCAGCGGGTTGACGTAACCAGGTTTTCTGGTGACCTTTGCAGTCGGTATCCGCTCATAGCAGCCTTTAGAAGCGCTCTCTCTCGCTGCCTGGTAAGGGCCCACCAGTGAGAGAGGACACGTTTGGTAAACTGTCCCCGAAAGACGTCTCCCTCTCGGAAGAGACAGAGCACTCTTTACGCGAGGAGGCCATCAGCGCTGCTTCAGCCGGGCAGGCTGATTAAAGAGCCCGATGCATCTTTTATCTGAAAGGAGCATCGCCTACATGAAGTGCTTGATGGTGCAGCTTCACTGGTGGATTTCCCTAAACTCTCCAGCTACAAAGCTTGTCAACGTCATCTGAGAGCACGGCAGCAGATCTTTCAGAAGAAAAAAAAAAAAAAATCTTTGAAAAATCCACCTGCTCACACAACGTCAACAGCCTTTCACAAAGATACAGGAGGCTCCTCCCCCTTTTTTACAACACACACCATTGATATTGTGTAAATGGCACGTGACATAAAAAGCCTCCAGCACTTTCACAAAGCCTGTGAATGGCCGTAAAAGGGGGCGGAGCCTCCTGTACCTTGTCACCCCGGCACAGGGATCTTGCTTATCAGCTCGCTGCTGAGTTTCACTCGCTTTAAGGACCGGCCAGAGTGCGAGTGTCGGGCTGTTTTTGCGACTTCCTACTGCCACTCGGCTCACCCCGGGCGGCCGAATCGAGACGCCTCCAGAAATAATCACCATTCATAATGGAGGTGAAGCAGACGGCCTCTACTTCCGAACATCTCCGGAAATGTATTTCCAGACGAGACATTCGTCCAGCGGTTACACCTATACACCTTGCGTAACAGGCCCCCCTGTGACTTCCACCCTGATAAGATGAAAACCACCGAGCACACAAATCCTCAATACTGTAGCACTACGGTCGCAGATGCCTTCATATTGCTCTGAGTGTGACGGGGACACTGGGGATTTAATGTCAGTGTTTTCCTGCAATGTTATATGGCTGGCGGCAGTGCTGCACTTGAGAAGCAGCCACCCAGGCCTGTAAAAGAGGGAAGGGGAGACAAGCAGCGTTAGGAAAATTGCATAATGCGCTAACAGAAGACGCCAGCGATGAAGTAATCGTGGCATTCGGGGATCCTGTGCTATTCTGCATCGCAGCAGACCCATGCAAACATCCGCGCTCTGAGTCGAAAGCTCAAAGCTGAATTACCTCATGAATTCCATCCCCATCTCGTTCTTAATGTGGAACAGGATTGGTTGAAATTATGTGGGTCAACGGAACATGCAGACGGAAGTTTAGGTTTGTTTTATTTACACATCAAATTGTGCATGGCGGGCGATCACATTCTTTTCGCCGACACTCATCTTCAGTTCCATTTGGTAAACTGTACGTTATTCACTCAAATTGTTGTGAAAATTTTAAACAGTGGTTCTCCTGAGCAGTGTGTAATGTGTTAAATATTGGGTTCCTCTTCGTTTTTTGATACTCAACAATACCTGAGGGCATAACAAACGTAAACTTCTAAAAAAAAAAAAAAAAAAAAGAAAGACTGACTCTCCTTCAATGTATGAACTCAACGTGACATTTCACCGGCGTCAACGAATCCACACTTGACTAGGCAAGCGAGAGAAAGCTGGTTGGAGCAGAAAACGTTTCATTCAGGCCAGCGTCTGTACTCAGACATACTGGGCCAGAGAGTGAGAGTCAGTTGGAACAGAGCGCGCTCCATTTGGGCCAGAATCTGTACTGAGATGTTCATCAGCAGGAAGAGCCTCTACCACAGGGCTGTTTACGCGCACCATGGCAACAGCAGAAACAGTGGCTTCAAACTTCTGGAAAAATAAACACCAGCGTTAGGACCTAACAACTAATTTTATTTTTAACAGCGCTAGTTCTGCTTGTTGGATGCCCAGCCAGAAAGAGCTCATGCTTGACCTTCAGGAGATATTTCTGAATTTGCAACAGATTTTATTTTGTTGTGCCTAGAATCTTACCAGGTACACGCACTTATATGTGTGTTGGACAGCCAGGGCTAAGCTGATAAAATCAAACAGATTTCCCATTTCCCAATCTGTTTGATTACACAAACACACACACACACACACACACACACACACACACACACACACACACACACACACACATACACATACACATACACATACACACACACACAAAACACATACACATACACACACACACCTGAAATTACTCATCTATAATCCCAGGGGAAATAATGAACGTCAAACCATTTTAATAATCCTCAAAAATACTGCCCAATCCTCTTTTCTACCTGCGCTTTCCACAGTGCCATCCCACTTGGCCCATGGTACACAGGATATACAACTACTACTGTATATATATATAACAACAACAGCCTCCGCGCTACAGTACAGCGTGTTGGGGCACATCTGTGTGTCCGTTACCTGCTGTGCCGTATCAATGGCCAGTGTGGTGTGTACTGGGCAGGACAAAGGCCACAGGGTTTGACAGTGAGGTGAGAGCAGCAGGGTCCTAGATCACCAGCCTGAGGTGTGTGTGTGTGTGTGTGTGTGTGTGTGTGTGTGTGTGTAGTGACAGTCACCTTCTCCTCATGATCCACTAACGTCATTCACTCTCCTTTAATCAGAGAGAGCAACGAGCACTCACAGGAAGGAGGCCAGCATTACAGAGGGAAATAGAGCAAAGGCCTGTGATAGTCTCTGTAATGTACATTAATCTATCAACCAATCAATCAATCAACCATTCAGCTTTTATTTGCTATAGTGCCCTTTATCAGAGAGTGCTTCACAGTGAACTACTTCCAGAGAGAATAAAAACAACACACTAAAGCCCTGGTGTTGGTGGCCTATATGGCGTTTATCATTACCCTGTTCTTGAATATTATGAGTGAAGGTATTATATTCTCGTTATATTTCAGTTTTCCCTGCTCAGCATGCAGTCATGAAAGCCTTGCTCTGCAGGAAGCAGCGATGATGAAGCAGTAGCTAAGACCTCTTCATATCCAGCACACCTCTCTCCCCCCCCCCCCCCCGCCTCTCAGAGCTCTTCAAGCCTCCTGTTCCGTACAGTTATCTATAATTCAGGCCTAAATTATACCTGTTAGATTATTTAAACATGACACATTTCTCAAGAGGTTCTCTCTGTGATCCAAAAATGTCACTTCGCTTCCTCTATGCTCCAGATGACGGAGAGGCAGGACCCACCAGAGAGAGAGGCATTCTGGGACAAATTCTTACAAACTGCAGCGATCTCCAAGGCAAAAAAATTCAAACCAGTAATAATACGTGTTTGCGTGCATATATATGGACAGTCATATTCACTAAGCAATGCCATTTCAAGCAAATTAACTGGTGCACACAACCATTTATGAAACTTTCAGTAAACCAGTGTCACTAACTCCGAGCTGAATATTCTTTATGCCCACTCTAAAAACTTTAAAGTGAAAATGTAATATGGCAATGGGGTTATTCATAAGAAGGGTGTCTTCTGACATATAATCATTAGTTGAAGAAATGCTTTATGCAAGAAATGTTTTATACATAAAGTGCTATGCTTTTGACTCAGGCTGTGTCTGATCACAGGCTGCGATCTTTATTTATTTATTAATTTATTTCCAAAACAATACCCATTACGATTGGCTAAATCATCGGTTTTGTCAAACTGACAGAACTTGCACATGGGACCAAACAAATACGCACCCAGATCAGAGCTGACAATTAACCCACATTTAACCCAGCAGGGACACGGCAGTGATTACATTATTGTCAATTAGCAGATGCTCTTATTCAGAGCAACTTATACAGGTTATAATTTTATCCATTTACACAGTAGGACACCTTTACTGAGGCAACTGTGGGTTAAGAACCTTTCCCAAGGGTACAACAGCAGTGCCCCTGCGGGGAATCGAACCAACAACCTTTCGGATACGAGTCTTGCTCCTTGCCTCTAAACCACACTGCTGCCTCAGTGATGAGGCGTACAATAGCAGTGCTCTGCCTCTGGGTTCAGTACTGATGCTCCCGCTGCCGTGCTAAAGCACCTCTCCCTGTCTCTCTGGTGCACCGCCTGACAGCCTGGTCAGACTCCTGGCTGTCTGATCCTCCTCGGTATACCAAGGCTCTCTCAGCTGCACTGATCTCAGATCAGCTCTGTCTCCATACTCTGTCTGTTTTATACATTCTTTTCAGCCACGCTGGAATGCGTCCAACAACAGACTTTAAAAAACAAAAAAAAAAAAGAGAGAGAGAGAGAGAGAGAGAAAGGACTGTGGAAATGTCAGAACACTGGAGTGGATGAAAGCCGAAGGTTAAAAATACAGCATGTAAGGTCTGATCCAGCACATAGAGAGGCCGCCTCAGTGCGTGTGCTGTAACTGCCGATTCCTGCCTTTGCAGGTTAATCTCACATTTAGCACGCGTGTTCAGCAGGTTGTGTAATAAAGGGAACAGCAGTCACGTCTGATTATTACATAGCACAGCCCATCTGCTCTCTGCACCGTTTTACATACGGCGGCGCCATCACTCAAGATGGAGTTCAGGCCCGTATTTCACGTTCTTCTTTTCCAACCAGCTGAACAACGAAACACATACGCGTTCCCAGTTTTCCTTCGTTTGACCTACCACAGCACAGCCCTTCAAAGGGCGTTCGGGATACCGCGCTAGAACATAAAACAGCTTCCCTGTGTGAGGAAAGCGATGCGTTTGAGGATGAGGTTGGAGAGGAAATGCTGAAACGTGCAGGCGGGAGAGGAGCGGAGTGAATCGGCGGTTTTTTCAGCAGGGGCAGGGAACATGGGGCAGGGTGCAGTGGCAAGGAGCTGCAGTACTGTGCTGAACACGGGAAGGAATCAGCCTCCATTTGAGGAGCGGCAGCGGGCCGCTCTCCGACGCAGAGCTGACAGCGGGGGCCCTTGGCATGCGGCGGCCAGGCTGACAGCGCCGGGTGCCCAACGCTGATCGTGCGCGACTAATAACCTCCCCCCCACCCCCCTGTTCTCTCTCTCTGTCTGTATGTTCTCTCTCTTTCTCTCACTCTCTCTGTCTCTCTCCCTCTGTCTCTCTCCCTCTCCCTCCCCCTCTCTGTCTCTCCCTCTCCCTCTCTCTGTCTCTCTCCCTCTCCCTCTCCCTCTCACTCCCCCTCTCTGTCTCTCCCTCTCCCTCCCTCCCTCCCTCCCTCTCTCTGTCTCTCTCTCTCTCCTTCTCCCTCTCTCTGTCTCTCTCTCTCCCTCTCCCTCTCTCTGTCTCTGTCTCTCTCCCTCTCCCTCCCCCTCTCTGTCTCTCCCTCTCCCTCTCCCTCTCTCTGTCTCCTTCTCCCTCCCTCCCTCTCTCTGTCTCTCTCTCTCTCCTTCTCCCTCCCCCTCTCTGTCTCTCCCTCTCCCTCTCCCTCTCTCTGTCTCCTTCTCCCTCCCTCCCTCTCTCTGTCTCTCTCTCTCTCCTTCTCCCTCTCTCTGTCTCTCTCTCTCCCTCTCTCTCTCTCTCTCTCTCTCTCTCTCTGTCTCCGCGCCGCAGGCCGCTCAGGTGAAACGGACTGACAGCAGCGTGGGAGGGGAGAGTCAGAGCCCCCTCACCCATGACTCCGGTCTGACTCGCTCACCGTGCCCGGCAGCCACGGCCGGCACTTATTAAAGCAAGCACAGAGAGAGGATGCTGGGAATTTAAAGAACACACACAAGACGTGCGCGTATGCATGCAAGAGAGGTTATGAGTGTGTGTGTGTGTGTGTGTGTGTGTGTGTGTGTGTGTGCATGCAAGGGAGCAAGAATGACAAGAGATGGATGGATGAAGACTTACTGTGTGTTAGGTGTGCTCATGAAAGAGTGTCTGTGTGTGTGCAAGACGGAGATGGAGACATGGAGAGACAGTTACTGTGTGTCTGCACACAGTTTGTAAGAGAAAGACCCTCTGTACAGCATTTCAAAGAGAAGCGTGGCAGTTTTAAATAACGTGATATTAAAATTCAAATGCCCCCATGCTGTCTGATACAAGGCTCTCCCTAACAGCCTGCAAACTTAACAAGCTAAAATTTAAAAAATTCCTTTCAAAAATGCATGCACTTGTCAAGTGAGTGTTATGAATGGTATGTACATCTGTAATGCCAGAATTATGGATTAGCTGAAAAAGACGGCTTGCTAAACTGACATTTCTGGCCATGACTTCAAATAAACCAATCTTACATTGAACAAGGGAGAACATATGGCGCTCTGAGCTTCAGCACTAAGAAACTGTTGACAGGCTGTGATGAATAATACAATGTTCTCCTCAACACATGTTCCTTACGTGATTGCTGTTTACGGGAGGAAACCAAGGAGTTTCCACACTTCAGAGAAACGGCAGCACCTGTACGTGTGCAATCCACCGATCAGCACTTTCCAACGGCTTTGTGGGATCTGGCCAGAAGACAGGTATGTTATTCGAGTTACTCATGCAGCTAAGGTCAGTTCTGAATTGTTTGTTGTCATACAGACAGTAATGTGGCACAGCTGTTCAAGGAAGGCTGCAGGTTCAAACTGGGCATGGCACTGCCACCGTACCTTTGAGTAGGAAACTCTAGCTGATTTACAAAGCTGTATTCAGGGACAGTACACAAACAGCTAACTTTGAAAATCAGTTTTCTGAAGCAAAGTGAAAATAATAACAAATAATAATTATTATTAGGCAATATATATATAACAGTTACAATGATAAAAATAGTATGTAAAATAGTACTGATTTCTTTCTCTCTGCCATTTCTCCTTCTAAATATGTTCCACTGCATACAGTGGAATTGTTTTCTGTGGAATGCGTGAGACGGTCAGAGCTGACAGCGATTCTCAGAAAAGGGTACAGTCAGCCCTTATGTTTGTGTCTGTGTCAACACAAGAACCGAAATTAGAAACTGCAAAACAACCATCTATTCTACTGAAGCGGATGGATACGCTGGGAAAAAGGAGGCCTAACCAGTCCGGACACCCTCTGCTGAAGGCCTCATTATGCTGTAAGAGAAATGCAATCAATAGCAGCGAACTGTGCATTAAGGCATGATAGGGAGAAACTGCCAGGTTTGTCTGACAGCAGCAATATCAATCCGAGACACCGCAAGCTACAGAAATAAAACACAGCGTTTGCTTGAGTTTCGAGGAGAATGCGCTGTGACTAAAGAGGCAGAAAAATGTAAAAATGTAAAATGAAATATCTTGTGACCGTAAAATGTAGATGTAAAAATCACAGCTGTTACAGTTAGATGTGTTTACAGAGACTGTCTCTGAAAGAAGAAAAAGAATCGAACCCTCACTTTTCCCGAAAATCAACTTCAGTCGTGTTAAATGTAAGGGTAACTCTGATCACATCTGTATTTTGATGCGTTTTATAATGTTCATGGATACATATGAAGTCATTCTTTGCAGCTTTGGTCTCAGTGACTGGATATGGGTTGATGCAGTGGCATCATCAGAAATGTAAATGTCATCACTTGAGGTACAGCACGCTCTCTTTGTGAATGAAGGCTTGTCTTAAAAAGGGGTTAACCTCCTCTCACAAACACACTTTGTGAGACATTACAATGTCAGCCAGCTCAAATTGCCTTTGAAAAGGGAAATCCAAACACAGACCTGCCCTTGTTTTGACAGCGTAGGTCATTCACACACAGAAGATGCCTGAGAGCTGGAACTGGGAGGGGACATCCCCTTTCATGCATCATGATCTTCCTCATGAAGTAGGGGTCAACCGATTATCGGCCCGGCCGATTATCGGATCCGATATTCTGCATTTTTACAATTATGGGAATCGTTTTTTTTTTTTATCCGATTGCCGATAAAATAAATGAATTTAAAAACGCGCTACTTTGGCTCTGATGCAGCCGCCTCTCTCTGTCTGTAGTCACCACTCACTCTGTCTGTGGTCTCGGGGAATGTCCCATCTGATTGGTCACATGTCACGAGTAATAGCCTATCAACACTGAAGGCCCCAGAGAGGAACGCATTTGCAGACTGGAGCAGCTCCGGTGAGCGAGCGGAGCTGCGTTTCGAAGGCAAGGCAGCAGATATTGTCAAAGTTGCAATAAACATGAAAATCCTGTACGCTGACGTTGCAAAAACACCACAATCTTATGACCTATTTCTATGATGACAAGCATGCCCAGTTTCCCAGTAACACTGAAAATGCCTGAATAATGCACTTTGTTGCAGTGATATACAGTTAACTGTAACGAGATAATAGAGTTTATTTATGTAGTGACATCTTTGATTAACGTTGGTGCCAGTGCAACAGGAACTTATTTTAGCTGCCATGTTGCGAATGTAACATTACTCACCCGTATGAGTTGGTGTTTTTACATGTTATAGGAAGCCAGAGTGACTTACATAGGGACATTGTTAGATTTCATTCATTTATAGAGCTGGATATTCTCTGAGGCAATACTGGGTTAAGTACCTTGCCCAAGGGTACAACAGCAGTGCCCCAGCAGGGAGTTGAACCAGCAACCGGCAAACTTCCTGTTCTGAACAACTCGCATTTCTTATTTCAAGTAACAAAAATGCTTCTACGGAATAAAGGAAGTAAACTGAACTGTGGCTGATCTGTGGCTGTGCACCATTACTATAAATTTAGCATGTATGTTGTTCAAAATATGCATGAAAAACTCTACTGATCTACTGATTCCACAGACAGAATAGGATTCAATTACCTTCATTCTGCACTTGACAACAACACTGCAAGGTCAAGTCCTATACTTTGAAGAGCCTATCTTCAGAATTAACCAACGAATGGATAATTAGGACTGAAAGTGAACTGAAGTGTATCACTGAGTCTTATAAAAATGCACCGCCTCCTTCAACCCCTAAAGCAGCCGAAGCCTGTAGGCCTCTTTCACCGCTTCGCGAAGCTGTTACCAAGGTAACAAACCCCTGTGCTCTGCCCCGAAGAGAAGCTTTAAAAAAAACCTGTCCTCATCCTCATAGGTGGCGTAAGAATCAAAGGTGACACTACGTCATATAAGGACAGAGAGCTTCAGTCAAGCTCGGTAAAGAACCCAGCCTCTCCCATAGGATCCTTCAGGCCAGGGGAGGCCAAGCTTGTCAAGAAGAAATAAAAAATAATTATATGAAAAAGCACATTCATACTTGACTGCCTGATTGCCAGGCTTTATATTCATGTATCTGCAATCGCAATTGTAAATCTCCTTGCCACCACATTTCAGACTGAATAAGCTGACGTTTTCCTATTCATACGAAACATTCAGGCATTATATAAGTGCCACACGATTGTTTTGACCAGCCTGTGGTAAATGTAACCACTTTGTATTTTTGTGTGATGCACTCATCGTTATACCAGGGACAGCATTTCCTAATGCACCGCTTTGTTAAAAGGAGCACATTAAGCCATTTGGGTCCAGCCCCCCTCTAAGCCGACCGCTATTCCAACACAATTTCCCATTTGCTGGAACTTCCCTTATAATCTGACTGACTGTTATTTTTGTGTGTAATCCTGCCTTTCTTTTCTGTTTAAGCCAAATGTGATGCTCAGTGAATAACACGTTTTTATTGCACTGAACGTCCTCATAATAGAGGAAAATAAGTGTCTTACTAAAGCAAATATTTGAATAATCCCTCCATAATTACCCAAGCTGGCATTGAAGCCTGATACATTTTATTTAATCAGAGACTGGATGCTTCTTAGTAGACAGCATTTTATGCATAATTTACAACTCGAACTGCACAGTGGCAGAATTAGCCAGTTACGACCCAGTGTAAGAGGCTGCCAAAACCCATTGCACTTAAAGGGAAAAAATCTATGGCATTTTAAAACAGGCACCAAAGTGGAGGAAATAAAGTCTCTACCAGAGAGTGAACCAGCCATCCAACACAAACCTCTGTGTGTGTTCACAGCAAAATGAAAACATACATTAGGCTTTTATCAGCTTAAATCTTGGTGTGAGAACTGGGAGCATAAAATCCATGTGGAATCAGTTCAGTACACTGTTTGTGGACTTTCAGTGGAAAATGCAGCAGGCTAAAGCTAATAGTTGCCCCCTCCTATCAAAATCTAGCAAAATAAATTTAGCTAAGTAAAGCTAAATTAAAACAGAAGCTATGTAAAACAGATGTACAACACATTATGAAAAATGTAGCCTATTAATATTAAGATGCTTAAAGAGAAGAGAAATTTGAAGTCTTCATGTCACAGAATAGACAAATGACGATATCAATGACATACAAAGGGCTTTTTGAATAGAACCACTTCCACTTTCTAGTAGGTTTTCAATGAAATACATCGGCTCATATCAGCTGAACTATTTCCCTCTTATCCAAATACACATACAGTCATACCCATAGTGAGGGGAACATGATAAACTATGTTATCTCTGCATGGTGACTGGGTGCGGTAGAGCGGAGTTGTGCCATTATACCTTCATCGCACCAGTATCACATTATAGTATCCTCCTCTACAGCCACCACGGCCTTCTGCAGAAACACTGTCTTCTCCACGGCAACAGACAGACACACAGTCATATAAAGGATAAAGGATATTTGCTGTCAGGGTTATATAAGTGAAAGACAACCTCAGGTACTGTTTTGGAAAAGTGGGGGGGTGGGAAAATTGAATATTACAAAGGTGAGAGGGGCAGCAGTATGGCATAGTAGTAAAGAGCAGGGCTTTGTAGCCGAAAGGTTGCTGGTTCAAATCCCTGCTGAGGCACTGCTGCTGTACCCTTGGGCAAGGTTCTTAATCCAGAATTGCTTCAGTAAATACCCAGCTGTATAAATGGATAACATGTAGAAACTGTAATCTATTTAAATCGCTCTGGATAAGAGCATCTGCTAAATGACATTAATGCAATGTAAAGGTATGAAAAGGTTGGCTATGCAGAGGAGCCTTGGCAAACTAAAACACAGTGGCTGGGTTACCTGGTGCCACTGGCCCGCTTTATTCCTGTCTGTGTCATTTGCCACATTCTGAATGGGAACATACAATAAAGAAGCTTGACTTATCATTCACATGCAGCTTCCTGCACATCCCAGCTATGTAGGTTTGCTTCTTTTAGCAACACTTTAGCATCATTTGTTAATAACTGGCTAGATGCACAGGTCACCAAACCTAATTTAGTCTGATATATTGCATGGGAAATGGTCACTCTTGTGTGACCACAGGCTAAATATGGTCTATCGACAGCAGGTTATCATTACGGTCTCGTCCTGATACCACCACTTCACGTGTGACAAGCCCCTGTGAGCTCTGTCAATTAAAGTGACAAGGCCAGGCGACGAGGTGGAAAGTCTGGGTGATGAATTAGCAACATCACTGTCACTTTGCTCAATTTGCGAAACGATATAAACCCACAAACCGCGGGGGTGGGGGGGCGGGGGGGCTTGGGGTGCAGCCTAGCAGCTTGTCAGCATTCACACGAATGGCACATGGAATTTTTTGAATGAGACGTCTGAAATCTTCTCTCCGAGAACAGCTCTGAATCACACCCACCCCGCCTGACACAGACAGGCACTGTGGGGTGTGAAGGTCCGCACTCTACATCCCAAACAGGTGCTATACCAACCCAAATTTCACTCAAAAAAAGTTCTCATGACTGTTCACGGTGTATTACATTGGATAGTTTTTGTGGCGCTAGTGCTAAGCTGTAAGTGGCCAGCTAAAGTACTGTACCTTAAGCTTTGGTGAGCTGCTTCCTGAGACCAACAAGGTGTTATTATAACTGAAGTATCTGTATTACACCCAAGGAGACGAAAAAAAAGACACTGAAATTTCCCAGCAAGCACACTGATTTTTATTTATTTATTTATTATTTTTTTTTTTTTTTCATTGCTCTGACCACAGCCCGTGAGCTTCAGGCGCAGACATTATAAGAAAAGCTTTCCCTCATTCCCATCCAGCACCACTGGCTACAGCTTAGCGTAAAAGCTTTCCACCACCTAACCAGCACAGTATGCCACAGAGGCACGCCATCACATTTCCCCCCAGCCTCCACCACCACCACCCTGCCACTGCAAGTGTATTATTCATTAAAAGTTCTGAATTTCAATTTAATATGCGCTATCTTTTGATCCCACACTCGCCTTCCCCCCACCCCTCCACCCTCCCCCACATATACTGTAATAAAGGCCGCATGAGGGAACCTATTCTCAGAGTTAATTATGACATATGCCGGATTTCCCCCAGAATAATATCCTTCAGGCTGGCTCATTTAATCTGCAATACACAAGGCTCTCAATTAAGTTCAGCTTCAGGTCAAAACCGCTCGCATGGATATACCTATGGATTTAGATGTACTCCTTTGCTGTACATCCCTGACAGTGTTACGACACATGCAAGTTTTTTTTTTTTTTCCTTTCCCCCAATAAATTCCTCTTTGTTTATCAACAGCAACATCCTGAGCAAAATATCTGACCTGAATGAGATAAAGCCAAACCAGCTGTTTTGGCGGCTTTCATCTGCTCGGAGCTGAAAGGGCTTTTTTGTGCGTCGCGAGTCTGCCAAGAGGAGATGAGCAGTCACATGTCACAATAAAGGCGGCCTATCTAGGTCACAGCATCGTTCCCTCTCCACACCAGAGCGATTCCTCTCCCATGCAGCTGACGGCAGACGCGACAGAGCGCTAACGCTAACGCTGTGCTATGCTACGCTCCGCTACCTCAAAGCCAGCCCCCCCCCCCCCCCCCCCTTCACCTCATCCCCGAGAGGCAGCAGTGGCCGGCAGCTCAGACCGGCCAAATTAAAGGTGACAGCCAGTCGGCACCGAAGGGCTACCTGGACACACCTCTCTGAATCACACGCATCATTCATAATAATAATAACCAAAGACTTTTTTTTTTTTAACTCCTCCCCGAGTTGCAGGGGGAGTGTTGAAAATAAAAGGAATAATCACATGTTCCAGACGGTCGCAGACGGTTTTGCTCCCAGGGGACACTGAGTCAGTCCCATGGGCAGTCACACGCTATGACCTATGAATGAACGTTGTGTCTATTTTTCGAGAGCTGGGACCCAAAAAACCTGTGCCACACCCATGCTTTTAAAAAATCTGGCATGCCTGCCCCATCTATGCTCGAGAGAACTGCCTCCACGGTGCATTAAAATGTATGATGACATAAAGTAAATGCTGTAATGATGTGCCCATTCTGTTAAAATGCCTTTGATGTCATGTGATGAAACCTGCCTGCTTTCACTCAACAGCTTTTAACTCCCAGTTCTTGACTGCTACTTAAGAAAAAAATTCAAGTTGACCAATACCAAAAAGGCAAAAAGAAAAATGCACTTTGGTGCGTATAAGTGACCATAGGTGGATATTGCCACTTCCTGTCTTAATCCAGCCAGACAATTTATAGGCACGGCAAGCAGTCATGTCAGGCCCTCCACTGGCAAGGTAAGCAGAGACATTACAATCTCACTCTCTGGACCAAAGCACCCATGGCTGACAGGCATATTAAACACCAAGAGGCCCTCCAAAACATGACTGTTTATCTTAACACTGCACATTAGCAATCAACTAGGAGCTCAGGATTATGGAATTATTTGTTGGTATACCTCCAGGTACCCACAATGCACTGCTCTGCTGTATACCAGCATTCCACTGTGCAGCCATTCTAGCCTTTCTAAACCTCCTCTATTGTCAGATTGAATTTCTTCATTTAGTTCCTTTAGTTCTGGCTGCATTCAACTGACTGTAATACCTTAACTACTAGTGGTCCACCAGTAATCCCAAGTGTGCAAATGAGAGTTTAACCATAATTGGCTGTGTAATTCTAATCAGTTAATTTGCCTCAGTTAGGGATTTCCAACTTAATTCTGGAAGTTGAAAACCATTTAACACAGATTACTACACATTTCATTCCCAGGTTCACAGTGCATTACCGAGTAATCGTATTTACTGAGGACCAGTCTCCTCAGAAATACCGCGATACCTTCGCATTCAAAACAAAATATTCCAGACATACTGACAAACTAGTAAAACGAACACCAAAAAATAAAGGTCAGATAAACTTCTAAAGAAAAAACTAAACTAAGAAATCTAAATGGGAAAGCCATTTGAGAAATATGGTGTGACCCTCTGCAAACTCTGCAGATGAGTTTAAACTAAGAACTTTGTGCTTTGTCATTTCTGTCGCACTCCCTCACTCAATCACTCCTCCTCCTCCTCTCTCCCTTTATTGTCGATGTGGATTCATCTCTCATGGTCACCTGGAGCCTCCGCCTCCGGCTCTCATGTCATACTTTTTGCACAGGGGGGCTCAGGCTCTACCTGGGCTAAGAGACCCCCCCCCCCCCAGCGAGCGGGTAACAACAAGCTCGTGCAGAGATAAGAATCCAACCCCTCTATTTTTAGAAGCTCCTCGCCTTTCCATTTGGGAGGTAAATACATTTCACGATTCACCAGTCAAAGTGGCACTAGGCCAAACAGCGGGATCTCCTGCATTTTTAATTGGGGAGCCAAAGAGGAAGCAGTGAAGTGCCTTTTACACCTGGCTGAGTGAATTGGGCATGCCGCAGTCCCACACATAGCCAGGTAATTCAAGAGCGAAGGTAGACTACACTCCCACACCCAAACACTGTGGTGCTCATACCATGGCCACATTCTGGGTTTCAAGCTATTTCTTCTCAGGGAGACTGCCGCACAGTCAAAACCGATGACTGATATGTTTTACAGAAAAACAAAACTGTTTCAAGCAGTACACTTCTCAGTTACAGACGTTTCATTTCCCATTTTAAATGTGCACCACACTGCTTTGTGTGGTATAGAAAACAAGGTGTAAAAATGCATGGTTATAATATATGCCTGCTGTCATGGGTTTCGTAGTTATGTACAGTTTACCATCTCCATTCTCCATTGTTTAGACTGCCTCGCTGTCTGGGTTAGTTCACTGATATCACAGAAAGGGACTGAAAACCCCGTTCTAAACAACTCTGAATAATCGCTTACTATAAATAATAGGGTATTTCCTTGAGTGACGGTATTTTTAGCAGATTTAGTGGAAATTGCAAAATGTTCCTTTCAGAATGGGAGGGGTGCACACCACCGAAAATGGTCAGCCGTCCCATGGGGTGTAAAGTGCTCTGGTTTCACACAAACAGCTCTTGGCAAGTGATGGGATCTCTCTTTAAAATGCCTGCAAACCTTATATTAGGCTATTCTACTGCTCTATCTGCCCGGCAAACCCTTGATTACATAAGAGAAAAGGCAAATCTTCTCGAATATTCATGAGAAATCAGACTGGAAAACACCATTTGAGCAAAAAAAAACAAAAAAAACATGCGAAGCAAATTTATTTATGAGAGAAACATTTGCGCGTCCCTTGCATAAGCACACATCACGAGTGCCGCAGCTGAAATGAGCACCGTCCTCCCGGAGAACGGATGAGGGACAGAGACATTAGAGGTTTATCCTGTCTTTCGACCTTCTCAAAGCTCGTTTAGAGCGGCACGGCAGATTGCAGTGATAAGCTGCTGGTATTGATTCTCTATAATAGTTCCAACAAAAGCCAGTTGTACTGCTCTTTCACGGCTAATGGGGGGGAGCCGCAGGGAAATGGGGGCTGCCTCACTATAAACTATCCGATATTGACAGGAAGAGCTCCGGGGTCGAGGACGGGGTCAGGACGGTAACTGCCGGTTACGTGTCGTAAATCTCCGCATACAGAAGCGAAAAGCCGCCAGGCGGCGGCGGCGGTCGGCGCCGAGAGCGGGTTCGGTGTGTCGTCGATCGCGGTGGAATATCTCGGTTGACCTCCTCTCGCCGTGAGGGAGGTGTGGGTATCCAATGCCTTTCACCTCCAGGGCTACGCCGCAAAGTCAGAGAGCGCCGAGTGCTGGTGAGCGCCGACCGATCCCTGCAACACAATCCACTGTCACCCGCCTCAGAGGCACAAAAAGAACCAAAAATAACACATTCCTACTCCTGCAATTAACAAGCTATTGTCACCACTGGCGCTAAACAGAAAGGAGAGACTCCCGAAGCATGAAAAACACAATTTACAATGTGTTCCTAAAATTGGTAAATACGCGGTGCTTCTATCTAGATCTTTATTTTATCTTCAGATTACCGTGTTCATGATACAACCTGAGCCTCCATGGAGCCTGAAGCAGTATATTAAAGATACAGCAGTATAATGTAGGGAATAATTCTGTTATTATAACTGTGATGCAAAACTACTCTAATTCCTGGTTTTGAGTTCAAAACACTTCAAGCTTTATTGTGGCCTCTGTCTGACACATTCTGGATATGCTCTAATATTATATAAGTGTATAAGTGTCAATTATGCATAATTGTTCACTGTGGTTTATTTGCCATCTAGCACAGATGCTTTTAAAATAATCCAACATATTGATATAATTTTAATGTAGGGCAATTATGTCTGACTCATCGCATTTGGCACGGAATGAGACAAAAACCCTTGTTTTAAATGATGACAACCCTGACAATAATGGCATCAACAAAATGACAATAACCGCATCATTAAGAAAAGCCATTTTAATTACTGCTTTTGTGTTCATCCGCTTCAGTTATGGTTTTAAATTTGGGTTAATACCAACAGATGAAGGGGAACATGAGCTTGTCTTCTGACCCACAAGCAACTGCTCTCCTGGCATTGTTAGGTTTGCCTATAGAATACACAGATGGTATCAAACAAGGACACTGATATTCAAAGCCCTGGGTAATAAATCTAAAGCATATTTAGGCTGATGATGTTAAACATTTAGACAGAAGTGAACTGCTGAAAGCACTAATGACAGCCATAAAAACAAACTGTCCATTCCTCTCTGTCCTCTTTGTAATCCCGCCTAATCCTTCCATTGAGGAGTAATGAACTAACAAAGGCCCCAATCTCATTTTAATGTAATCTGTCCCATAGAGCGGACAAAGCTCAACCTGCAAATTAGAAATACACCAAGCAATTTCCACTTTTTTTAATAAACACCATAAATATTCTTCACAGGACAAATAACAGTGCAGAGATTTTCCACTTTAATAGAATTCTGCATCACTGTTCTTAATAATATGCATTAAATGTCACAATTTCCTTTTTTGTGGATAAACGTGGTAAGCAGGGAATGCTTGGTGTGTCACCTCACTGTGTTGTAATCACGCTCTTATTCAGACGCACTGCCTCGACGCACTTTACGGAAAATAATCTGCATTATCTGGAAATGGCACCATTTCACTCCAGTGTAAATGTCAACTCTAATTACATTCACATTTATTCAACCTGTAACAAACAGCGGGTAACTGAAAACTAGAGGCAGTCATATTGTCCATTGTGCCTTTGCTTTTCAGGGTCTAGCTGGCTATATGTCTTGGTGTAGATAGTTTTGGTTTCAATGCACTATCCTGATACAATCAGAATAGTCAGCAACCTGACTTTCAGGGGGTCCAGTCTAGAGTGAGAGTCAAGCAGCGGTGGAAAAGGTATCATGTTACCTACAGTTTGTGTGGGAAATACAGATAAAATGAGCCTTTCATAAATGGTGATTGTCACCGCTACAGTCAGCCAATCAGAGTCAGTTTGGCCTCCTGCATCTGAACCTGAATGCGGATCTTTTGTGATGACAGACCGAATAGCTCGAAACTTGCTGCAGCTAAATGAAATACCAAACCTGGTAGCGACTTCTTCAGGACCAGGACAACCTTGCTACATTTATCACTCTGCCCTTCTGAGCCAGAGATAATCTATGGCTTATTGATGCTCATTTTATGTGAAATCCAATAACTGTGTACCTAACTGTGGAAAAATTATGATTTGATGTGTGTCATGATAAACTGATCCATACATATCCAATGGTCGTGTGTAATCAGAGGTCAGATTCATCATTCTGAAATCAGATGTCCAAGATACAGCGTTTCTCTGCTGGGCTCCCACAGAGAGAGAACGTCACAATCAAAACAGGAAGTGAAGTAAACAGACCAGGACACTGGGACTCCTCAGCCAATCGAAGATTAAGATGCGAGAATATAAACCAGATAACTAATTCGCCTCTTGGAAGAAAAAATACTCTTTGCCGAATCACCCATTCAGCGTTGCATTAATTAATGACTGAATAATGAAATAGGAACCACAATGAGTGGAAATGGGAAATACAACCTCCAACTTTGATGCATTTTCTGAATGAACATTACTGGAATGTGCGAAAAGAGACAACACACATCAGACATGGAAAATGTGTTTTCTGGGCCAAACTGGCAAGTAACTTTACGAGATCCTGGTCTGAATATATTCACCTGACGGTCAGGTGCCATTTTTTTTCCCAGCACCACTCAGTAGAGACAGAAAAGGTTGCCTAGCAACCATATCTCTGGGACAAGGCAGCAGCCATTTTTCATTTCCCAGTTTGGATTTAAAATGTAAAATTAAGTCTAAATAAAAATACAATTAGCCTTATTCACACCCGCAAGGGGAAATGATGGTATCATTTTTAGCCATTCATATAATTTTATCCAATGTTACCAACATCAACATTTAGCCCGGAGAAAACAGGAAATAATTCAGTGAAAACGCCACTGGCACAATCAGTTAGCAATATTTAATCATGATACCTATACTTACTGCTCAGGTTCAGTGTAAAGAAAAATGTCTTTTCCTTTCCAATTACAAATTACATTTATTATATGTATTTGTACAAAAAAAGTGGTGCGTGCACAGCATTCGGGTATCCATCTTGTGTCTGTGGGCATTAATTAATGAAGCCAGTTTGTGGATGCTTATGAGCAAGCACATCCATCAAAGAACTGGGGTGGCAGCTGGGGGGCTCTGACATATATTTTACCAATAACCGCTCGTAAATGTTTAACATGAATTATATGACTCAAAATGACACGTAGCGGCCAAGACTGATGGGCGTGAAGGGAAAATGATCATTGGGTCCTTTCAGTCAGAGTAATTACGCTGTCAGAGCGTCAAGCTTGCCTTCAGCAGGGCCGTGCGGGACCTGCAGTAAATCTCCCCCCGATTTCCACTTTCCCCTGCCGTGTCACTCACACGCTCGCCCGGGTTCACCTTAAGAGAGGGAATTACGGGGTTAAGAGCGCTGATGACCTCTGTCTATCGGCTGGGGGGTCGTTAGACTCATCGACCCCCAGAGGCCGGGCGGATTAATCCAATCAGAAGGTCAGAGCGGCAGTGGGATGCTTCGAGGGAGAAGTGCCGCAGTAGACCCAGGTGTTGATGGGAGATCAGGGTAGCAGGGGCTGGAGGCTCGGCCAACGCAGGGAGAGACAGGCACGCTCTCAGCCTCCTCTGCTACCCGTCAGGCCGCTGCCTGCTCTGGGTTTGATTCAGGCAGCAGTGTAGCACAGTGGTTAAGGAGCAGGACTCATAACCAAAAGGTTGCCGGTTCAATTCCCAACAGGGGCACTGCTGCTGTACCTTTTGGCAAAGTACTTAATCCGCAATTGCCTCAGTAAATATCCAGCTGTATAAACTGTAAAAAAACTGCAATTGATGCAAGTCGCTCTGGATAAGAGCATCTACTAAATGCCTATAATGTAATGTAATGAGCCACTCCGGTCTGTCACTGTTCCTCCCTAATCCCCTGACCACGCAAATGACATATGTCTGAAACAACTGACCCGATGCTTAATTACGAACACTCAGCTGGGGGGGCCTGCTGGGATTACGAAATTTTCCGCAAAGCAAACAAATTACATTGTGAGCTTAATCCACTTTGTAACTACTTTAGCGTGCAATATATATTCATGGATAAAGCTTAAACTGAAACCAAACCAAATCTTAAAAACAAAAAGAAAATTCTGTCCTGAGCTGCTCCATTTTAAACTGACTCACATAAAAGAAATATATTTTATAAAACTTATCATATTCATCATGTGTACCTTAAAAACCTGTTTATACAACGGGTTTGTTTAAAGACATTGCTGCTCTGTCAAACAGATCGCAGTGATGGCAAAGGTCAGGGCAGAGAAAGGCCGTCTTGCATTGAAGGGTCGATACTACGCACTTTAAGAATGTTGAGGTTTACGCATCCGAAAACGACACACCATGAGGTCAGCAAAAGAGGAGGGGGGGGGTTTGGCGCTCTTGTGTGTGGATGGTTCTAGCACTGAGCTTTCAGAGCCTCTCCTCTCCACTGAGAACTAATAGAGGAGTGGAACGGTTTCTGAGGTCATGAGAAGATGAACTGTGGTCCCCCCCCATGCTAAATAAACCATACACAGATGTCCAGGCCCTCTCCAGCAAGGTCTCCGGGTTTCTATTTATGGAGCACAGCTAATAACTCTTCAAATCCCTGCGTGGCTGGACTCAGTCGACCGGGAGTCCCCTTGCTTCATCAAATAAGGGCGTTCTTAAGCACATTCTTAACCACATCTAAATGTAAAGGGATTTTAACTAATCGTGCCAACTCTCAGCGACACGGAAGCCATAAAATTGTGCGGCAGGCACCAAAGCAAAAAGGGGAAAAAAAAAAAAGACTAAAAAAATGATCAAAAAAGGTTACGCAAGTGTTTAGGGAAGGAGAGCTCATCGGTGCACCAGATCTCATTCATCATTGAGTCTTTTCATCACAGCTCTCTAAATGTCACTTGGAATGAGTGAATATGGAAGTGCTCCTCTGCAACAGTTTCAGAGATGATTCACGCCATATGCGGGGAATGACAGCCAATTACTAACAGTGAGATGCCGTGGAGATATCTGGTCAAGAACAATTGTTCAACAAGCTTTGGTCAGATTCCCCAAAACCTCACCACTCGGCGCTGTCTAACCACAATTAGAGCTAAACTGCACCAATAAATATCTAGTTTACTTCTGCCCAAACATTCTTTTGAGAGCTCAGTCATCTACACATTAAATCATCAGCAACCGAGAAGCAAAATTCACTTCCAGTTCCTGTGTACTATGATATTGCCAACATTTCTGTTATCTTTCTGAAGCCAAACACACTGGAGTACACATCTGCAGTATATTAAGATCATGCAGCCTGTATCCAAGGCAGAGGCAACAATCATTGCAAATCCTGCAGTTTCACGCACAAAAACATTTATCTTGTGTTCCCACAGCAACCTTATGGAACACCAGATCTGCTAACATATTGTGCTATTCCCATATCAAATATCAAATGCTTTGGAGCACTGTGTACTAAAACTTAAGTTTTTAATAAATGCTGTGCTCTAACCGGGTGCATTATTGCATGGCACAGTATATAGTTTGCACAGTACAGTCATGGACTATGTGAAAATTACACAAAACAACCCCGTCTTAGCTGTGCAGAACATAAGGTTATAGTATAGTATTATAGTAAGGTATAATGCGAGAAACAGCTTACACCAGGTGTTATTAAAAAGTTATGTTTTCTCCGAGCAGGGTGAGGGGAATAAGCTCACCCCCCTGACACACACACACACACACACACACCAAAGCAAACATCAAAGGGGAGAGGGCCCCGTGTGACTCACATTTTCCAAGAAACATCCATCCAGGCTCATGGAGTTCAGAAACACACACCATTTCTCTTCCCATTCAAAAGTGTCCTTGACAGGCAGCTTCACCCTGCACTCAGTTTAAAATCTCCCATTACGCACGGCACCTTGTTTCGCTAGTATATGACTTCCTCTACGACTTTTGTGACACTCCACGGCTGAGAAATATGCACACGGAGCCCCCAGCTCACTTTTGGGGAGTTGCCAGGTAACGGGTGAGAGGAATATCCTGTTCCAACTTCACCACTAACGTCAGGTCTGTGTGAGAGTGAGAGTGAGTGTGTGTGAGTTGGGGGGGCGGGGGGGCTTAAATCTTAAAAGCAATTACTGCTGCAAGAACTTTCAGCCCCCCCTCATCTTCCACATGTTTTCGGCACTTGAATTAGACTGTTTGCGTAGAGGGCCCTTTCTGAGCCAACAGGCTGGATTTGACAGGCCTGAGCAAACCTGTGGGCTTCCATCACCCCAGTGATCCTTCCTATGGCGTCGGGACAGGAATTCCAGAGCGACGCTCGGAGGTCCTGGAATGTCCGACCCAACCACCATCAGGTCACCTCTGTGCCGGCAGTGTAGCATAGTGGTTTAGGGGCAGGACTTGTAACCGAAAGGTTGCCGGTTTGATTCCCCACAGGACCACTGCTGCTTGGGCAAGGTACTTAGCCCACAATTGTCTCAGTAAAATATTCACCTGTATAAATGGATAATGTTGTAAAAACCTGTAATTGATGTAAGTCGCTCTGGATAAGACTGTCTGCTAAATGCCAATAATGTAATGTATGTGCGCACTGAGGTCAACTCCACAGAAGCAGTGTGTACGTACAGCAAAAACAAGGTAGTGTGCAAAAGCCGCCACCGAGTTCGCTGACGTCGTGACAGGCGTCCGCATTGTGCCTTGAAAATCGTAAATTAGGTTTTGGCCATTGTTAGAGGACATTGGGGAAAGCACCCCAGTTAAATGTCAGCCGAACCGAGGTCAAGACATCGTAGTGCCTGGTATGCGTGGCGCATTACAGCAATGTTGGACAGACCTATTTCCATAATGGCCGACCCCTTTCTCATACTACAGCACACAGCTCACTGCATTCTGCACGTTCCGTTTGAAAGCAGGGATTCTTTGTTGGTATGTAAAGTACAGTTAACTCCACAGAGCAAAATAACTACATTTCCATAATTACAAAAAAAAAAAAAAATGACATCCCTTCTGAATGTCCCAAATCCTTTTCCTCTGGGCCTCTCAGATCATGTGCATATCTCTAGTCTAACAACCGCACAGTACATTTATTATTACTGGCATTTAGCAAACTCTCTTATCCAGAGAGACCTACATAGGTTACAATTTTTTTTTACATGTTATCCATTTATACAGCTGGATATTTACTGAGGCAATTGTGGGTTAAGTACCTTTCCCAAGGGTTCAGCAGCAGTGCTCCAAGGGGGAACTGGACCGGCACCCTTCCAGTTACGAGTCCTCCTCCATAACCACTATGCTACACTGCCACCCCACAGTAGAGTCAGGGAGGTGTCTGTGGGGGCAGAGAGAGCAATAGGGCATATCTGTATGGGCCTAAAAGAGCAAAGTGTGATACGGAAGCAGCTTGCCGCAGGAAATTGTTCTGACAATGACCAGCGGTCTTTGGCACTTGGGCCTCTGTCGGTAACTGATAATGACAGCGCTACCTACAGCGGGCTTCCGCGGCTTATCGTCTATGACTCAACGGACTGGAAGCAGCACCTTGTTGCTAAACAGTTCCCCGCAGTGCAGCGTTTTACAATGTTAGCTTCTGTAAAACGCTGTTTGCCAAACAATGGCTTCCCAGGCCTTGCCCTAAATTCGGTTCTCTCGACATTATTCACAAAACAATTTAACAATGTTCCTTTGACGACGACTGTGATTTATCACACTTTAACGGACTGCTAATAAGCACGGTTTTGCAACAAGACCCACAATAACTGGCAAGAACACTAATTAAGCCAGCGAGCAAAGGATGATACACAATTAAATATAACGCATAGGCCAGATGTATTCTTGTTTACAGCATATGCTTTGAGGAGGTCCCATGACAAATATCTACATCTGACATCAAGCAGTTTTAGCTGATTTTAAATGTCACTGATGATGCACTGAATGATCCCTGTCAGCAGAACACTACCATCTGTATTGGTGATCATAACAGCACACATTCTTCAAAAGCAGCTTCAACGCAGTACAGTATTCACCACTCAAACGGGGTTTCATTACACTACATTACATCATCATTTAGCAGATGCTCTTAGGTTACAATGACGTCCATAGGTTTCAATTTTTACATGTTATCCATTTATATACCTGGACATTTGCTGAGGCAATTTTGGGTTAAGTGCCTTGCCCAAGGGTACAGCAGCAGTGCTCCAGTGTGGAATCAAACCAGCAACCTTTCAGTTATGAGCCCTGCTCCTTAACACCATGTTACACTGTCACCGCAGAGAGTATTACACTGGCCCTCCCCTCAAAAAAAAAAA
Source organism: Megalops cyprinoides (assembly GCF_013368585.1). Lineage (NCBI taxonomy): Eukaryota > Metazoa > Chordata > Actinopteri > Elopiformes > Megalopidae > Megalops > Megalops cyprinoides. Next base: position 5,063,238 of record NC_050606.1, read on the forward strand.
ATTTACCACACACAACCTATAAAGAAAACACTAGGTAATGTTCTTCTTCTGCCTAGGAGCCCTCTATTTCCTGTCTACCAAGGGCATACCACTACATTCAGCCTGTGAGTTCTGGGAGGTCTAGCTCTGGTGCCCCAGAAGACATGCTGAAGAGGCCGGCCTGAGACTTCCTGTGTTTAGATGGCAGGCCTGGTTCTCACAGCGTGAAGCTAAGGGAATGAGAGACCCACTGCCAGCTCTGCTCTATTCTACATCACCAATCCAGGCCATGGCAACTGAGCAATGTATCAGTGGGAGTATGATGCCATTTACTGTGGAATAAATGCCCTCATAAATATACTGTCTCTATAAACATGCGTGCATTCAATTTCTTCCAAAGACAGAAAAAATATCAAACAATGCCAGAAGACAGAACGACACATTCCAAACAGTTAAGACACACCATTAACAGGCATTCTTTTTGATGTGAAAATATGCAGTCTTATTTCAATATCTATTTTAATAAATGCCAGGATATTACCCAGCCAAAGTGTGACCCAGACCCAGACCCAGACATCTGGGCCCCTGAAACTGGCCTACATTCATAACGTATACATCAACTGTAAGAAACAGACACGCTAGACTGAATAGGGGACTAAACTTTACAATGTGTTCGTCTGAACTGGATACTGACAGGCAGGATCTGATATTACAGTTTCAAAAGTGTGGAGAGGAGCAATTCATTACATACATCCTTCTTCAAAGTGGTATCCTCTCAACGATGAAATTCACCGGATAGCCATTTCTCTGCGTTCGTATAAAGCATTAGGTTTGTTTTGAGAGCACTCAGCATCAGAACTGAAGCATGTCATGGTGTGCCCCACTCAGCTGCATATTTGTACACAGTATTTTTGCTCATGCCTTACAGAGCTAGTGATCATGACAGAGGTCACCACTTACAGTAATACTGTGATGAGAAGAAACAGAACAGAACAGAAACAGACATTATCTGTGAAAGGCAGGAAGGAGGGGAAAAAAGTAATGATTTCATGAAGGGGTGTGACCCAGGCCTGCTGAAACCACAGCTGATAATGCGCAGCGCTCAGCACGTCAACCCCGTTCCAACACACAAGAGCCATGACCGCACTGATAAACAAAACAAAACAAAAAAAAAAAAACAGCATTCAGGTAACTACTCCCACATCTACGCCAAAAACCACAATGCTTTTCTCTGCATAGCTTAGCAGCTGAGGAGGCAGACCTGGCTGTGGTTTCTGCTGTCAGTTGTTGTACCGTTGTGCCCCCCAGCATATCTCTGCATTGCTTCAATACGTAAGCAGCGGTACAAATGGGTACTATCTATGTGAGGATATAAGCTACAACATGCAAGTAACCCTGTGCAAAAGCTCTGCTGCACAAATAGGCAGCAGCAGGCCAGTACTGCTAACAATGAACAGCTGAGAAAAACAAGCATTCATGGAAGTTATTGATTAACTGATAAAATCCAGCACTCAAGGAGACACAGAGGCATGGTCTAAACACTACACTTTATAGGAATAAAAGGACACAAAATCAAAAACGGAGAGTGGACTCTTGGTGTCGAGGCATTAATTGGATTTTAATCCATTCTCAAAATGAACTGAAGTTATCAAAGCGGAAATATTCATAACCTTCACACTGTAGCATTACCTTGACCACTGATATAAGCTCATATGATTAAATTTTGCAATTTGCAATGGCAAAAAATAATATAGGCCATTGTCCTTTTAAATTCAATAATTAAAAAAGCTATTTCACTATAGACAGGGCATGAATTTTAGACACCATTATACGGTAAGCGTATGCACCGTAACACCTGATGACAATTTGCGTATGACACAAAGTTGAAAATCAGAACAAAAAAAAAAAAAACAGTACGTATTAATTCCTTTGGGCTGGACAATTATACTTCATAACTATGCCATCCTCTGATATTTCAAAAAGGACCGTCCACAATAGCTATGAATAGGCCACATTGTCATTTATACCGTTAATGCGCCCATGGACTTTGCATAAGCCCCCGGCAGATTTAACTGAATAATTAAATGAACAGCGCAGCCTCCAGAAGAGCTCATTACATTTTGGCAGAAATTCATTACTCGCCCTTTTTCTATATTTATGAGAACCGTTTCTGTTTCGAGCCCCGTGATCGCCACAAAGTAGGAATGAGACCCCATTATGTGTCCAAAGGCCAGCGGCTCCACAGTGACATTCCTCTGGACGGAGAGCGGAGAGACGGGTCCAGGCATCTGTCACTGACCGTCAGAGTTCGACTCGTTCCTTCCCCTTCCTTATGGCAGTACGCTCAGGAAAGAAAAAAAAAAAACACGGACCGAAAAACTCCACGACCACTAACGTCTAACAACACGTGCTGCATCCAAAAGACAAACCCACACTCTTCCCAGCCTGGAAATATAAAATTGAAAACAGACTAACTGCCAACTGTTTCCCCCCCCCCCCCCTCTCTCTGCATGGAATGATTTTTTTTCTCGATTTTGTACTGAGTGTTCCTGCATAGCAGATCAGGGAGAGCACCAACGGGGGAAGGAGTTGATACTATAAAGTTTCCAGTTATTGAGGGTACAACAGCAACATAAACAGATTGTGCATATCAGCCACACTGTTTATAAAAACATGCAACTTCCATACTCATCCACTCTTAAGACTCTTTTAATGTACCAGGCTATATCCAGGACTTTAAGCAGAGTTGGAATTTGATGCCTGCTTGAAAGGTGAGAGTTTCAGACTCTTTTAAGTATACGAAATCTGAAAATTAAATTTACTGGGGTTTGGGGGGGGGGGGGGGGGGGGGGTAACAAATTGCTTATTACTCTCCTCTCTCCTGGACAAAACCACTGGAGCATCTTTTAGCCTATTCACCTGCAGTTCATTTGATTGTTTCTGGTGAGGGAATTCTCTCTGGGCTATGTCTCAAAACCAAATCAAGGCCTTCATGGACAAACTCCAGTATTTATACATTATTTAGTTTCATCATCACAATACTGCCGTGAACTGTCAAGTGGAAAAAAGACACAAAAGGCACAGCAAGGTTTGCTTGAAAACTTTTGACACATTCAAGTTATTGCACAAATGTAGAAAATATTACAAAATTAATTTTTCTAGCTAGTAATAGTGTTGCAAGGGAAAAAATCCTTGGTAAATACATCCATACCCTCTACAGAAAAAAGTTTGCTTATCCTATGTTGACTGAATATTTGTCATATTTCACACAGTGTATGACCAGAAGTGTTTAACCTCATCAATCAGTATGTCTGCCTGTTAACCATTACAGCATTACAGCATTACAGCATTACAGCCCATATGTACCTGAAATCACTGTAAGGCACTGATGTTTTTGGTCTTCTGTCTCTCCTCCTTCCAAAGCGATTTGCACAAATGAGGGAGGAGAGAGAAATCAATCAGTACTGTTGAGTGGCTGTTTGTGGCAGCGGGACCGGAGTGATGGAGTGATTGGGCGGGAGCAGCAAAGGCTCATGGGTACGGGAGCGGCGCAGAGGGATGCACATGGCCGCATTCCTCGCTGCGTCTGCAGGAAACGCACGCGGCCGAGCGCAGAGGCTGCCTTCCAGCTGCGCCTCCCATCACATGTGACACAGCCCCCATCTGGCTCCCTGCTCCGCTCTGCGCACACAGAGACACGCACACACACGCACGCACGCACACACATGCACGCACACCTATACACACGCACACCTATACACAGACACGCGCGCGTGCGCACACACACACACACACACACGTATGTATATACACACACACACACACACACACACACGCGCACGTGCGCACACACACACCTATACATGCACACGCGTGCACACGCACACACACAAACTGAGACTGTCTATTTCTTTGTTTTCTTGGGTAGCTCTCCCATAAGGCCTGTAACACAAACATACACATCCGGCCGTTTTAGGACATCCATACCTTGCTTTCACATACCTACACATGGAGTATGAAAGACAGGATACAGAAAGAATTTAGCACTGATCTAAAAATAACTTCCAGAAAAAAAACAGCCCCTACGGGCTTCAGGTTTTAGTGTGTTACTCTGCCCAAGCTGAAGAACACTTACACCAGTTTCAAAGAAAAATACCTTATTAGCTATAAAAGGGAAAAAAAAGGCAAGACTTCTGAACCACATGAAAAGACAGTTGCAGTTGTTATGAAACCACAAGCGTTTCCTGCCTGATGCAAGCATAACCACGAGCATGATGTCACTCGGGAAACCAGGTGTCTGTTCTTCCTATTTATTTAACCTCAGGTTTCACTGGGGCGAACCTGCAGTTTCCTGAGAACCTATGAGCCTCCAAACCCTATTCTTCTTGCTCTGCTTTGCGCTGTTTGGAAGCCCCCCCCCCCCCCCCCCCAGCTCCCGCCAGAAAACCTTTCACTCACGCATACCGACCCGTGTGGGGGAACCTGACACCAACGACACTCATAGTTTACCTCATAATTGCCCCTTATTCTCTTCTCAGAAGAGGCGAGGAAAACATTGGACCCTTTCCTCTAACGCTTTCTGTGCTCCTCAGCTCAGGATGCCGATTGGCTGGTCTCTCTTCCTTGCTTCTCTCCTTTCATTGGCTGTTTGACTCTCCTCAAACTCTCTGCAAAACTCACCTCAAGATTCAGGCTTATAGTGAAACAGAACTCGCTTGCTAACTGCTGTGTTTTCCACATGACCTTCACTCTCTTTTCCTCTTACACTGCCCCAAACCATGCGGTTCTGGTATACCATCTCCTCCATCTGTTCCTCTCTGAATTACAATATTACAGCTCTCCTTCACAGTGAGAGGCATGAACTGCCCATCAACGTACAAAAGCACAGTCTCATACCACCTTTAATCACCTCCTAGATATGGGTTCTGTGACAACACTCTCCAAAATTTTACACAACTACAATTAACCCCTCATTGGACTCTTTCAATTCACAAGCCTCTTCTATCTTTTTTTTTTCCCAACATTTCCCTAAATGTTTTTCCTGGCACTTAGTGCTAGTTTTAACCTATAAACGCTATAGACTGCTTGAATATTCATTGAGTTCACACATATTATGAAACTGTGACATAGCTCAATTTTATTTTCTTGTTGTTATTAAAGCAGAGCTAAATACTGTGACATGGGACATTTACTAAACCTACATACAGGCAAGAACAATATGTGGATGCAAATGTGGAGGACACAGACCATACACTCACTCACCTTTCAACCATGATCTCATAGGTCCGCTCTGACCTCCCGCACCACAGAGAGAACCAAGGCACGGGGTCAGAGTTACTGAGAACAATAACGAGCATTTCATCAGGTTTTAACCTCTGACCTCTGACCTATTGGAGAATAGGAGGTCTCTGTCCGGCTGGGAATGAATTAAAGGGGCGCCGATCTGGGGGTCAGCTGGATGCTATCAATTCTTATGGCAGTAGTCAAGGAGCAGTCTATGACCAGTCTATAATCACGGTAACAAAAGCTTTCAGTATATTACACCACCCTGAGAGCTCAAGACGTCTAGCATGAAGAAAAATGGACATGTGATTTCCACATAACCCATCTGTCTTAAGATGAGATTATGTATGTAGAGTCCGTCTCTGCACAGGAGGCTAGAGTAGATGGGATTCTTCCATCTTCACCTGTTATATGTATCCCCATTCCTCTGTTCATTTCTATGTATGGTAATCAAGCATACCCATTTTGCAAGAGCAGTGTTTTAGAGAAGACCTTTACACTGCCTCAGTACAGCTATTCTGCCGGAACGCTGACTGCTCATTTTTCAGTTGAAATTGAACTGAAATAGAATTTTCACAATCACGATTCTACTCTGGAATTCTCAACCAAAAGTCATGCACCAGGAAACTAACGCGAGAAAACAAAGGAAAATTCAACAGCCTGATGCGAGAATTTCATTTCTGTTTCTGCGGCATTGTGCACAAAGCGATTCAGTTCCAGCTATTCACAAAAACCAGAAGAAATCGCGATGGCAAAAAAACGAGAGGACGTGCTAACAGGAGGCAGAGCGTTTTTCAGATGACTCAAGCCACCCCCCTCATCACATGAATTAGGGCTGGTTGGGAGGGTGGGGGTGTCTGAATGAAGCGTGGTCATTGGAGACATTCTGCATAATGGGTTGCAATCTGAGTGAGTTGTGTGTGCGGGCACAATAGCCAAGTGGGTGATATTACAGAGCCATTATGCGGAGACCTTCAGCCTCCAAACACAATAAGCACAAAAGCACATTAAAGGGCCCTTTACTGGATGGCTGCAAAAAGGTCACGTGATCAGAAGGGCTAAAAATAATCTCAGCTGTCGACTGATTAAGATTTCATCGCGCGTTCTGGGTTCGTTGGGTCTCAATGGCCACAGAGCTTCATGCCACGCCTGCCAGCCATGGCTGTTTAAGTGTGCGGTTATTATAGCAGGACCTCAGGAGCATCAGACGCTGGTATCCCGTGTAAAACGCGCTCTTCCAAGGGCGGACACAAGACCCACACTATCACTCCAGTGAGGCCCTCTCTACCATACCGAGGCCAACATGCAAATCTGACAGCTGATACATAAAGGGAGGGAACCACACAGCACTGGGTTTCTCCAGAAGGCTTTCAACAGAGACGTGATTCATTTCATGGACTTTGCTCACAGCCAAACATTTTCGATTTTTTTTTTCCTCCCCTCTCTCTCCCCTTCTCTTTTTTTCAAAAGGGGATACAAACAAAAGCGCTAGATGTATGCGGAGTGTCACTTGAAAGACAAGACAAAGAAGGGTAGCAGATGCAGTGCATTGAACTGTCTCACAGTGCTTCCTTTTGTCTCCTCCAAAGGCTTAAAATAAAGGAACGCTGACATCTTAGCCGTCCAAAAAACAAAAAAAAAAGCGTTACATCTAAATCAGCGCAGCTGAGTCATCGCAGACTAAGCCATCTAAGATGATCAGTCTTAAATATGCTGATGCACTCATCACAGCGATTAAAACAAGCTTCCTGTATCTACAGTATATATGCTGTACAGTAGTGCTTCCAGCTTCACTCATTGGGCTTAATTGATGAGTGAAACCCGAAGGTAGTTGTGAAAAGGGGGCCTCCTCATTTGTGGTTTGCTGAATATAAATGCAAAAATAATTGGTTTTCCGTTGTTTATCTTGTGTGTCACACTGTGTGTCAACAGGTGCTCTTCCGTGACCGGGTTCCTCTGCATCACATTTGGTTTGATACACAAAGACTCGGCTAGCAAATTTTAAGCCTTGAGAACCCTTTGGTTAATGTCGGTCGGCCATGTTTCTCTCTGCTTTCTGCAGGGCCGTTATTACAGCCGCTCAGGGTAACAGTGAGCAGGCTGCCTGCAGCCTCCCCTGCTCGGCCCTGCAACCGCTCTGTCCAAACAGAAGGGTAGCCATAAGGTGTCACCGGGCCTCAAGCTGGAACTCAGAGATCATGGAGACTCGCAGTCCAAAAAAGCAGTCTCTGTCACACCGTCACATTGGAGACAAAAACTCAGTCTGGGGCAACGTTTGGAACAAGAGACAAGTCACATACGGTGCGTGAGCCTGAACATTGTTAGCGGTAAAAAGGTGGAGTAATTAACACAAAGGCAAAGCTTCCTACACAGGCCTCGCTAGCTTTGCAGCACACATTACATCTGTCAGATCTGAGTCAATGAATAATGTGATAATCAGGGGCACAGAACAGGCACTTTATTGTTTCATGAGCTGAGTAATAACTGACATTTAGGCTCCACCCACTTCAAGTCTGGCAGGAAAATTCAGAGCTGCGTTGCTTGGTTCTGTGACAGGTTATGCCTACACCAAATCTAAAGCCTATTTTCAATAGTTTCTTCAAGCCCTGATTGTCAGCAATCAGTCTTTGCACTTTTGAAATTTTACTTTATGCCATATGTAACTATATATAGTCACATGAAATGCATACACAGGCTTTCATTTTCAAATTATAAAATCAAATATTTACACAGCTTGACACAAGCAAACACATCTGAGATTCTAAAGCACACTCTTTAGGAAGTGAGTACAATGAACGGATTTAGCCTGTAAAATATTCCCCAGAAGAGGCCGGATTAAAGAGAGAATATCTCAGAGGTATGTCTAAGGAATACTGGAGCCAATAAGGCAGAAATATGGCCGAAATGACTGGTGCTGAATTTAGCAGAGCGGGAGAAAGCCTGCCAGTGGCGGGGGGGGGGGAGACCAAAGAGACGCACTTGCTTAGAAGTTATAAGCGTCGCCCAGCAGCTCCTGGACCCGGGTCCGCACTTCTGAGCACTGTGTCTACATCAACACTCCGAGCTGTTTGGAAAACAGCTGCGTCCTTGAGGTAGGATGAATATGACAAGCGCTTCTGAAGGTGGCTGGGCCTACTGGGACGACAAGAAACCAAAACGTCTAAATGGGGCTCGTTTTTCAAACACCAAAAGAGTTTTTCTTTTTTTTTTTTAATCACAAATCTAGATACAGAGGTGTCGCTACGGGGATCACCTTTTGGTCGGATCAAGGTGTTGCTAAGAGGTGTTCCAAAGGGGATCAAAGGTGACTTGATAATTGTGTACCGCAGATCCTAAAAAAAAATCATCTTGAAAACATTAGTTATACTTTAAAACATTGTGCTATTGGTATTGGTTATAATGACTGAAACATCTGAATGGTTCCCAGTTACCTCACTGAAAGAGTGTGTCCACGGCACCATCACGCCATCACAGTCTGAAGAGAAGGGAAGAGATCTGACATCGGCATTCTCTCTCTCTGTACATTCCAAGAACTGAACAATGGGCTGTTCCTATGCAACAATGATGGAAAATCAACTAGAATCATAACAGCAGCTAAAAGGAATCAAGACTTAGAAAATGGCTTGAATGGAAGACTGTCCTTCAATATGATAACTTGAGGATATGCAGCCCAGATTAATTTAAATGATGCACAATGTCTTAGCAATTAAATGACCCTTGAACTTTCGCTGTCAAATTCCTTACAAAATAGTTCACAAGAAAAACACGCCACCCTACTACAACTTCTCCCCTAAATCTCTTTCAATAACATACTGTGAGCACAAATTTGCATTACCACATTTTAAACCGAAAAAGATCTGCATTTACTGAAAAACATCATTTCCGCAAATTAAGAGGGCACACAGCTTCTGTCGAGAAGCTCCTCTTGTGTTCAGTAATGTCCTAAAATAAGAATTTAATCTATTCTGTGAGGAATCTTTTTCTAGTGGGCAACATAAAACTGTGAATATAAAAGTAATCAGGCTCTAATTTCCACACTGCGTTCACATATAGCAGCGTGATAAGCTGAAAACCGGAGGTGTCACGCTACAGTTCCCATGACGACTGAATCTACCAATCATAAATATTCCAGAGGCTCCCAGGCTCTGATATGCGACACAGAGACACACAGACTGATAAAGAGGGTGGATGTAACTCATGTGGGAAATTATTCTGAAGTTTCAGGAGCAAAACCGAGACCAGCAGAGGGTGAAAATGAACTTTGTAGACTTTTGAACTGAGGGATGTAGGATTTACTTTTGAACTGGGGCTGTGTGAAATGATGCATTTGTGGTATTTAAAGGATGCCGTCATCGCCTCCCCTTAAAACAGCAACTGGCGGTGACACAGCCGAGCAACCCAGTGCCCTTCCTGCACAGCAACCATCCAGCTCCATGTGGCATGAACTCCTGACCAAATGAGCCTGCATCCTATTGTAAGCACGGAACATCTGTTCCGCTCTCTTCCAATGTGCTGCGATGGTAAAAACAGCCAGAGAAAAGAATACGACTACAGCAAAGCTATCCATCTCCAAGCTACTTTGTAGTTTTACACTGAAACCACCACGCAGTCATTTTCTTCTCATTTTCGGTTTCATCTACGCGCATGACGTAATCCTCAAGCTCTGAAAAGGTCTATTAATGACACAGTCAGTATTTCATGGGTTAACTGTATAAACTGTGATGAACACCACCTTAAAACCAATAAAATATGTGAGTGAATGTGTCTGCCCTCGGGAAATGTAGATTCAATATATCCTCTGAGATCGCAAACAGGACTCCCCACTGTGAGGCTGAAAGATGTCTGAATTCCTCGTGTTGCTGGCTCACTCAGTAGGCCCGAGCTCAAAGTAGCGGTGCGGCGACACCAATTATTTTCATCTCGTTAGCAATTTGGTTTAAGAAAAGCTTGTTAGTTTTTGATTGTGACAGTTTCTTTCAGCTGGTACCGTAATGCTTCCCATTAAGCGCACCGCATTTGAACTTTCCCACAATTCACTCTGCTTTACAACAAATACAAATCCCCTTTCCTCAAGATAGCCGCAACTTTACATAGGCAGTCTATGTTTTTGGGTGAGCAGAGTCAAACAGCTACATCAGGCCATTACCATCACTACTGACTTTCCATCTGACAGTAAACTTCCCACAAAACTAGTTTCCCACAAAACTAGTCTAGTTAAGCACCTCCAAACCAGCCATGAGCACTAACTATGTTTCATCGCTAATACACATAAATACTAACTAATGAGCAGCATGTTAAAAATAAAGTGAAGACTACCAGGGATGTACTTGTGGGCTATTCCATCACACTGCCCTGATACTACCCATGGGGGGTGGGGGGAGGTTAAGGGGGGGGGGTCACCTTCACTCAACCAAACACCTGGCCAGGAGCTTTTGCTCCATAGCACTTGTATGACTTCTGATAAGACTCCAGATAACTTGACATGCAATTTATTTATTGCTGAGGCAGGTATGCTTACTTTTCACCACAGCAGACACAGCTGTTAACCACAAACATACTGTGTGTTTCACAGAAACCAAAACATGTTTGTTTTTTTTTTTTAAGAAATAGCTTATTGCTAAAAATGACTGAATAACGTAAGGTATATGCACAGGTGTGCAGACACACATAAAAAGGGCGTGGATTACGTTACATTATTGTCATTTTTCAGACACTCTTATCCAGAGTGACTTACATAGGTTACAGTTTCATCCATCTACAGAGCTGGATATTTACTGAGGCAACTGTGGGTTCAGTACCTTGAACCGAATCAAATCCGCAATCTTTCAGTTACCAGCCCTGCTCCTTACCAGTGTGCCACAACACTGCCCTCATTTGCATACAGCAGGACATAAACTGCATATAAATCTATACATACATCACCACGACTTCAATATCCATCAGTGTGCTGCAGTCTTTACAAGATCATTTCATCATTTAAAGCATAAAAACCTACACTACTTTAAGTTCAAGACACATCAAACTCAAACTAAGCCCGCTAGAACATGCCATGGTCATACTAAGGGCCATGATTACTTTCCTCAAGCAGAGTAAAGAGTGAACATTTTCACAGCACAAGCTGTGTCTTTACGGCCTTTCTCCCCTGCATAAAAGACATTTATGCCCCTTTATGGAACACTTTAAAAGTAAACGCTGGGCACGAAAATAGCACTTCACCTATGAACTGCAGTGAATGTCAGGCGTTTAAAGTGCTTCTGAGCAGAAAACCCTCATTTATTTGCACACAACAGCAACGCTTTCAGACAAATCCTGTTCCTGTCGCACTCAATGACACACCTGTTCTTCAGGGACGACGCTAGTAAGATTAGAATGAGGAGTGCAGAGATCAGCGGTCTGATGTCACGCTGCCAAGTGACTGGATCTAAACAGAATCGCCAGCAGACTTTCATGTACAACGGCAGGACCGGACAACTTTCTTAAGCCTGGTGAACAAATACAGTACAATTTTGTTTTTTTTTTTGTTTCTTCAGTGTTTCAAAACCTAGGGACAAGGTTACGGAAAGGTGCCAAATTAGAAGATTGTTCATTTTAAACTAGACACTCAGAAAACAAAGACATGTTTTCACCAGCGGAAATTACAGTCAGGTAAATTAGCACCTTACATAATTGTCAGCTCTCAACTGCTGTGCTGATAAATGTTCTTTTCATTAGTCAGTATTGTACAGGTGAAATGCAATACTCTCAGCACAGCTGAACTATACTTCCTGTGAAGGAGCTAGGATGTGGCCCAGTCTGGCTGCAATTACATGCCACAGCATAATCCCTACGGCAGGGTTCATCATACACAATAAGACAGCTAGCCTGAGAGCTATATGCTGTGAAATTTCATGCTAAGAAAATCGGGGTACAGACTGCACCTCCCCAATTTAACTGAAATGACATTGAATAGAATAACAGAAGACACTGTAAGCACGTAAAAAGTAAAACCTCTGGTCTTTTTACCAGGCTTAGTCTGTACTCTCCTCCATTTGAAAAATCTGTTATTGTAATTTTGGTTATGAACAAGTCACTTGAAAGATGACACTTTGCTTGGCCATGTGTGCAGTTTAATCAGACGACATTATCCTCCGCCGTGCACATAAATGACTTTAGGCCTACGAACGGAGACTTTCTGAGTTTCTACGCTCCCCCTCTCTGGAGGAACCATTTATGAAGCGGGTATCACCTATGACTGGACTCAGCACCTTCTGATCGAAGGGAGCGGAGACTGAGAGCGGGAAAAACAGAAACATCAATTAAAAGGTAACGAAAAAGAAAAACTAAATGGAAGGGCTTAGCCGGGGCATAATGGCAGAGAGAAGCCGAGGAGGTGATCACAGAGCCAGGCTGGGATGAAAGCAGCCCGGAGCCCGAACAGCCATGGAGGAGCAGCACCTGGCTGCTCCAACGCAGCCTCCGCAACTGCGAGACTTTTATTTTCCTACAGGCAGCACTATTTACATATGTAAAGATGCCATCTGGCATACTGTAAACTCGCGGCTCCGAACGCAGCAGCCTGGCCCGCTGCCCGCCTCTCAACCGACAAAGTCAGGCCGGGTCTGTAACGAACACTTTTTTTTGAAAATAAACACACAGTAAAATGACGTTCCTCGCTTTTGGCTTGGGTCTCGGAGTTGCTCGCGACAATATCCCCCCCACCCCCGACCTTTAGCACATCTCCTAATAAGAGCCCTCGAGAGTTTCTCTTGAAAGTCGCTGTCTTTCACATCTTACTCGGATCGTAGAAGAGGCCCACAAAACGGAACTCGCGCGACATGACCTGCCTCTCCCTTTCACTCACTGTCATAAATCTATTAAGGAGTGAAACAGCGCAATCAATTATGCGGCAATTTGCATTCCTGGAAAAGGGGCTGTAACAGCCTTCCCATTCCAGGGCAATGGGGTTTTAATGGAAACATTAGAGAGCTCAAAAAGGGCCACCCTCACACTAATTTACCAGCACACTTTCACGGCAGCCGTTCCCATCTGTGGTATGCCTCGTTTATCACACACACACACACACACACACACACACACTCACGCGCACGCGCACACACACACACACACACACACACGCACACACACACACGCGCACACACACACGCGCACACACACGCGCACACACACGCGCACACACATGCACACACACGCACACACACACACACAAACACACACACACACACACACACACACACACACACGCATATGCACATGCACACACGCGCACACACACACACACCCACACAAACATACATATACGCATATGCACATGCACACACGCACTCACACACGCACACACACATGCACACGCACAATACACACACACACAAACACACACACAGCTAAGAGAGGCCATCTCTGTCCCCACTCCAACAGCATGCATTTTACATTTTTTACTGTACTGTGCAAATCTCAACTTTTTTTTTCCTTCTTCTTCAGGCTTTGTCTGAGGCTGAGTGCTTTCTGAAACCGTTTGCGAGCGTCTCCAAGGATGAAAGCCACTTTCAACAGATTCGCAGGATAAAGGCGAGCGAATGGCTTTGTTTGAGGAACAGATGGAACCCATCACTTGACTGAGTTTTTACAGATGATGTCTTGTGACCTTAGAGGAGATGATCGTTCCGCTGTAATCCACGTGGATAGTATCTACAAACAGGAATTTCTTTCTTTTTTTCTGCCTTTGTGCGAGGGTCCTTAAATCAGAGTTATGAAAGAACGCCAAGTCAGGAAAAAAACAAGGTGAAGAGGTGAAATGTGGCATATGATGTTTTGTTGTTGCTGTTGTATTGGCTTTACAGATTCCTTCCTAATGTTTGTATCACTAAGTTCTTTGAAAGTACATGCGACAGGCACAAGATATACATATGGCAACACACACACACAGGCTACAAATTTGAAATCATATTTACATGTATGTCAACGATATTTTAAAAATGTGTGACTGTTTCTTAAGGAAAAGTACTGGCGGTAATACAGGGGGCAGATTATAAAACCAACCCAAGTGGTTCCTACGTCATTGTCATGTGTTCACTTCAAATCTGCATTCTGCACCACAAAAGTAGGGCAAGAATCAACAAAGCATGGAAAAGAAGATCCCCCAAGAGCCATGCTGAAAATACCGCTCATCCGTGGCAGTGAAAATGTTAACAGAAGGCTTGCGTACAGGATAATGGCATCAAGACATGCTAAATAATTCTGACTCTCTCTCCTAATGAGGACAGAAAGCCAGCGAGAGACAAGAGATCACGAGTCTGATAGAAAAACAAAACCGAAATCTGAAAAAGAAGAGGATCAATAGCCAGGATGTGGGAGAGAGAGAGAGAGAGAGGCCTCCTGGTACAAAGATCTACAGTACTGTACCAGCACCGCCACGATTTCAGGCTTCAATCAATCACCCTGAGAACAGCGCCTCATTCATTTCTAACCCAATTTAATAAGGTGCTGTTAGTTAAAGGGATGACCTGTGCTACTGTGCTGCTCAGGCTGCTGCTCTCTGGGAAAGACGAATGGGCAAACCCTCCGTGTGATCACCCCTTTGTAATGAAGCTGTCGCGCGCTACTCTGACCCGGACATATTGTTCTCTCGGGTAACAGAAACAACAGTTGGCTAAAACAATTATGAAGTGAGATTCGGTTTAGCTGGGTACAGTGGCGGCAGTTACACAGGTTGCAACCATATAAGGCACAAGTTCTGTTATTCTAATCAACGCTCGTCCAGGGAGTCGGTAACTAGCAAATAACAACAGAGCCAGGAAAATCAGGTCACAATAAAATCAACTGCTGATCCAATTACTCCAGACAAGTGCTAACACTAAAATACATACTGCCAACTGCACTTCCAATTAATTAATCAATACACACTACAGCAATATAATTCAGAGTAGTTATCTGTGCCAAGTCCCTGTATTTATCTCATCAAAAGCACACTGCAATATAATGTGCACGATCATAGTCTTCAGCTCCTATATTCTCCTGGCATCTAATTAGCACGGCTGCGTAACCATGACGATTCTGCGATTCAAGACCGAAAGGACATACTGAATCTGGAATGCAGCTGACCTGCTAGTTGATCTTGTGCATTCAAATCAAATCAACTGCTCATTAATGAAACATGGGTCTGTCACAGCATCAGTGTCTGTCCTGTACAATGTGTAAAAATGTCTTTCCTGTACAGTCCACTGGTGATAGCTTTCATTTTGGTTGTTATCTGTATCTAACCTTACAGTCTTACCCCCCCCCCCCCGGCAGTGTGATTGACATTTTATTTATTTTATCTGGTTGGCAGACTTCCTTATCCAGGCAAACTTCCACAAATTACACATTATCCATTATTACAACTTCACATTGTACTGAAGAATGTTTATGTGAATGAACCCAACATGCTCATGGGTTCCATGTACACATATAAACACCAATTTTTAAGAGAAGGTCAAATAAATAATGTTTAACAAACATTGACAACAATATGAAAAGCACTTCTGAACCTCGCAATAACAGTGTAACAGTGATATAGAATGTGTGTGATTCACTGGACACTTCCTAATTCTCAATTTTACCTAATATTATAAAAGTGAAATGACCTGTAAGTTAGCAATGGTATCTAGAATCGCATGTCTGCATTGAACGTTCCGTTTTTGTGTTTTTTTTTGTTGTTATTTGAGCTCTGTGATGATGACACCATTTTCACTTGAACTGCCTTCCAGCCATCAGGCCTCAGAAGCTGACACCCCTCCCCTCGCTGTCAGCCAATAAGAATCTGTTATGTGCACGGTTTGCTAGTCGGGACAGCATCTATTGTGATGCAGTCCAGTTAAGACGATTTTGGCAGGACTCTCAGTAAAGTTTGCCCCTAGCAAGACTGCACATAACCAGTTTTTTCTCCCGTTTTCAATCAGTCCATTTTTATTAGGCACATTGACGTCTTCAGTTTCTGCCGCGGTGGATGCCGCTTTGAACTGTTACTTCAAACTGCTCCGTGGATGTTTGACACTTCACAGACGTGTTTTAATTTGGCAACGGCTGTTTTTGGATGCATAGGATATTGCTTGCTGTTAACTGAGATTCTGGCATTTACGGAGAGACCAGAGACTTACAGAGACTGTTTCCTTTGGCAAGTCGCATTAGGCAAACGCCGCTGATATTCAATGTGACTACACGCTTGATTTGAAATAGTGTAATAAATATTTCTAATGTGTTACACTGTGAAATAAACATTTATCACAAATGATTACAAAGGGAATACATAAACACATTTATGCTCTTAAAATGCTATATTTCACTTTAAAGCTTACAGTACGTTTGTTTGTATTTCTTGGAGTTTAGTTTAAGTTTTTGATTAACATTTAACCATTGTGTACTTGAGCACTAAAAATCAGGGGCTGTCTAATTCATCTGCCTGCTTGTTACACACGCCGACGTGCTCATCAATGCCCACTTTGTCAGTACCTCTTACGGGACGATTACGCCTCCCTTCCCTACACTAGCCCCGCCCCCTTCCACAGGCATCAACACTTCCCAGGGTGCACCTGTTTATCTGATCTTGGCAATGTTACCGGGCAACAAGCTCTCCTCAAACACACCACATGAGACACTTCAGTGAGGATCTTAAGGTGTTTAGAAGGAAAAACAAACCAAAAAAAAAGACATGTTGCATTGTTTAGACTAGAACACCATAGCTTTTTAGGAATATCAAGGATCCGGTGAGTTCGGCACTAAACTGCGGAAGTCATCAATGTTATTTAGGTGGTAGTATTAAAATTGACATTTTACATTACAGCCATGAAATGCTCATTCTTTTCAGTCAATATTCAGCATGATAAATTGTGTCCCAAACATTTTAGCTTTTTTTTAAGCATTTTCTCTTATCAACAACAACATTTGTCTTTTTCAGTACCCATTTAGATTTAGATTACTAATTAGATTTAGATTAAGTACTGGACCAGACATTGCCTTGATCTGACATAACTGAAATGTGCTGCTCCTGTTACTGTAAGGCAGTGTACAGAAAAATACAACTGCATGAAAAGTGGGGGGGGGAGTGAAATTCTTCAGTACAGATCTGTTTCTTCAGTCTGTTTCAGGAATTAAGTGGCACTCAGACATCATCACACGAAACGGGCATCAGTACCGCAGGCATCTGTTTTCACAGCCAGGGTAGCCAAACAGTTTCTCACACACCGACTTCAGTAAACGAGTTCGCATCACGAGAGCTTAAGAGGGAGCTGCAAACGAAACCCCCCCCCCCCCCCCCCCCCCCCCGTCTCCCAGTTTGGCATAATGATGCAATCTTTAAGAAACACTTTCCGCCACGGTCGCCCTGACCGGTCCAAGAATGACATCACCCCCTCTGGAAGCCGTGGCCGTGCGTACATTTACAAGCTGTTCCCGGGACAGATGGGACCAAGGGCCCGACGGATGAGCCAGGGCTGCTGAACCTCTCGGTGCCGGAGACGGGATTATCTCTAGGCAGGCCCTGACAAGCCGCGGCAGCGCGGACCACATCGCCAGACGATCAGAGCCACTCTGAGTTAAGGACCTTGCGAAACATTACAGCGCTGAGGGAAGCAGCCCCTCTAATCAGGGTCACATCCCAGGTGGTATGCTGTATTGCACCCTTAAGCAAAGGTGCTCTGCTTCATCTACCTGGGCAGAAAAATCTGGTTAATAAATGGATAAGGTGTTAAATGGAAGCCAATGCGAGCATCTGAACAAGATAATCTGCTGAGCAAATAAACAATAAAGAAATAGGCGTCAGAGTGCGGTTCGATCCGCAGGTAAATCATTAACAGCAGATTAACAGAAAAGCAAGTGCAAATAAAAAAGGCGCTAATGGGCACTGGCATTACCTTTAAAGCTAAAAGCAAGTGTTTTAATAGCTTAGAAGTAGTACGTGGTGCTACAATATACATATTTGAATTTTTTTTCCTTTCCTTCTCTGTTATGCTCAGATGCCAGTTTTACCTGTCCTGCTGTGAGTGACCTTTCACAGGCTTTCATCATCTGATGTTCCCAGGCAGACACAACACCTGTACGCAAAAGTAAATATGGCAGAACTTCCTGCCTTTCACTTCATCTCAGGGTCAAATTTCTGAACTTCAGCCCTCATGAAGAGACAAAATATTAAAAAAAAAAACCCACAACTCACACTAACTCCCTGATGTAAAAAAAGAAGACAAACAAAAAAAAAATATACAGGTGGCATGACAGGGGTACAGCAATTGGAGTAATCAGGGTTTGCTCTTTGATTCTGTGCAATTTATCCAAGCAGACAGAGGTATATACCCAAGTACCACATACCGTACGGCTGTGATTTAACTGCACAAGACTCATCAGTATTGAACCGGATGAGACGGTATTAAGTAGACTTTGAGATGCGCAAACGCCAATATCGATTTGATCTCGCGATGATAAAGAGTCGATGTGACCCGCTGTTGCACCCCCCCCCCCCCCCACACCCCTGATGTGGTTTCATAATACCAAGGCCCTGGCAGATTTGGGGAGCAGCCATAACCCCCCGAGTGAAAATTCCACCTCACAGGCGATCCACATGTTAGTCATCAGCCCCCATGCTTGTGCCTGTAGCAAATATTTGGAGGAAACCACATAAATATTAATTTCCTCTCTACCAGCAGAGTACACAACAAATGCGAGGGCTGAGATGTCAACCAGCAAACTGGCATTTCACTTTTCTGGCATCTCACCAGAATTTCAGCCAGAGCGGTGAGAGAAAGACGCAAGATGTGTGTGTGCAGCATGCGCGCAAAATGGATTCATGTCAAAGGAAGCATCACGCCGGCCCGAGTCTTCGTCTTTCGCTAGTCTCAGTCTCGAAATGGACTCGCACCTCTGAAGCTGGCTGGCAAGACTCAAATAATCAAATAATCAAATAATCTTGACCAAAGAAATGCGCCACCTTGCTTAGAAACAGAAGAATCACATTACGGCCAGACTTACCACATGCTTTGGATGACTCAACACTCCGAGCCAATCAAACTGATCTGATTGTCAACGGTCAACTGACCTAAACCAGAGTGTGGTAGCTCCACACACTACACCGTACTCTACACGCAAATATATACCACAGGGAAAGGCATCAGTGGAGAGCACAACTAGCAGCCAGGTAACTGCTTGTTTAACGGTGCTCCTACAAATTCCACAGCTCTCAGGTGATTTCGCTTTTATGTATTAGATTTGTGATGTACATAAAGTATCTCTCCACACTGCCTGAGGGTTGGTAAACGCTGGCAACAGCCAGAAACATTTGACAGTTCTATAATTTTATTGAAAGGACCCTCCCCCCATCCTCTAGCTACCAAGGTGCAAAATAATAACGATGAGGTATTCTTCATTTGATTTTAAACAATGCAACCATACATACACAACCACAACTTAAAATGGTCCACAGACAGGAAAAAACATTACGATCAAATGGGAAATTGAAAAAGCATTTTTTTTTTATTTATATTGAAAGACTAGCCTACTTTCTCTATGTAATCCCCTTCCTCTTTGCTTTCAGGTGACTTACATGAAATGTAACTGAAACCATACGACATGTAGCTGAATGAGTCCATAAAAAGGCAGAGTGCAAAATCAATGGGGAGCCGTTGTTTGCCCTAGCACGCCCCCCCCCCCCACCCCCGGATCGGTGCTATGTCACCAATCTTTCAGAGGACCTCATTCATAAACACATCAATATGTTAATTATTAGCCAGAGTCGATCAAAAGAACCTTAAGGGATAAACATTTACAAAAGGAGAACTGTAAGTGTCTTACTAAACACTCATACTTCAGGTCTCCTGCCAAGGCCATCAAAGGAACACGTTTCTCCCAGAGATTCGGCAAAAAACACATAAAGAAAAGCATAACGATGAAGATGTAACACAAAACAGACTGAATGTGAAAACGGCTCTCTCAGACAGTGAGTAAACCTTCCAGAGCTGTTCCTATACTTATCAGCTCCTAAATTAGGCCTACTAAATTAGGCAGAATAGCACAATGCCCCTTGACCTCGCCTGACATTTTCTGGAGTGAGCAACGTGCCGATCCATTCTCCAGGGAGAGCTGGGGAAACCTCTTCTCTGTGTGACTCTTGACCTGCCATCTAAGAAGTACTGTCATAGCTCTCAAGACACACCCAGTCATCGTCAGAGAAAGTGCAAAAAGAAAAAAAAAAAAAGGAATTGCTATGGCAACTGCCACTCCAAAGGTAATGGCAAGGGCTTAGAACACCACGATGCCTCTTTTCCAAGTGGGAGCCGATTGTTCAGTGTGCTTCAGAGCCAGGACACACATCGGAAACATGCGTGAAACTGGACTTCACAACCAGGCATGCCAGGCAGGCGTGTGTGTCAGATCTGCATGTGTGCTGGTATGTGCCTGTGTGTGTGTGTGTGTGTGTGTGTGTGTGTGTGTGTGTGTGTGTGTGTGTGTGTGTCTGTGTGTCTGCGTGTCTGCGTGTCTGTGTGTGTGTGTGTGTGTGTGTGTGTGTGTGTGTGTGTGTCAGGCGGAGGGCTTTTCAAGGATCGAAGGACAGAAAAGCATTTGGGGGCCGATTTGCTGATGCATTTGGAAGTCTAAACACTTCTAATGACTGTTACAGACCAACAAATGAGAGTTTCAGTGACACTGCGAGACACTCCCCAAAGGTCAGATCCATCTTGTTTCCAGACCAATTACAAAAAGTGTGCAACTCCAAAGAGGAAAGGTGATGGCAAGGAGACAGGGCTGGCTGATTATTTTAAACTATTCTGACTGCAATGGCAACATATTTCACTAAATGTCACTGATGGAATTCATTAAACATTTAATATGGAGACAAGCTTGGTCAGTCTGAATTATATATAAATATGAGTAATTATGGAAACTATTGGGATAGAAACAAATCACTTTCTTAATGTACAAGTAGGTCTTGACTGTATGCAGTCCTTAATTTTGACAGCAGACTGCTGGAGCCGGCAGACAGCAAAAACAAGTCAAGTGATGATAGTTAATGCCACAACTGTGGAAACGTCAGCAAGGCTGACATTACATTACATTCATTTACATTACAATACAATGTAATATAATGTAGACGAATGTAATGTAATGTACTGTACATGTAGCATCTCCATCCTGCCTGTGAAGTCAATGGAAATGAGGATGAATCGTAGATCACAACCATCAATTGTTTAAGAGGCACCAAAAATATGTGATATTTTGTTTCTGCCAATGAATAAAATGTTAATGTAAACATAACTTGTGTAAACATAATGATCGGCACAGCTTCCACATTGTCATGCTTGATGTGCCACCTCCACACCAGGCTCCATCAAAACCAGTAACACCTTATCTGAACCTAACAGTTCTGCATTAGCTAATTTATGTATGGCTGCATCCAGCTTGAGCACTGATCTTGCAGTTTTTTTTTTTTTTTCAGTGAGATGCCGCTTTAAGAAGCTTTTCCAAGAAACACAAAAACTCAGCACCATCCGCACTGTTTAATATGACACCAGTCAAAGACTGCTTTCTCCAATCAGAGGGCAGGCCTGTGAGACTCACATCCACCTGTAGCTACGGTCTAATCCGCTTTCCAATTTCTTCATCATTTATTCCAATTTTACTGTATGTCTATATTATATTTTATATATACACACAAAGAAAGGTATACAAAGACATACAAAGAAAGATATAAAACTGTATATAATGCATGAAGTTTACTAATGTTAAATAAAGTACCAATGCATCAATGGTCTTTCATAAAAACTGACTGATAATCAATAAGGCAGTTAGCCTGAGAATTCCATACCAAACCCATTCCATGGACAATCGGGTGCTTCAGGAGGCCTTTAAACCAACACTGCAAGATGCAAACATTTCAAGATGCCTTCAAATCATGCACAGAGCAAACACACTATGTACCAAAACACTATGTACCAATACACATAATCAGTTTGAATAACTGCATTGTGGGGAAGAGGGGTTGAGGCTACATTTAGCCCCCTCTAAAATGAAAGCTTTCAGTTTCCACAGATGCCTCGAGGCTTTGAGGATGTGTTAGATTAAGCCCAGATGTGATTAAGTGAGGCCTGAATTACAACATGCTACAGAGTGTCAGGAATTCCTCACCCCCGAACCCTCAATTCCTGATCCAAAATTCTTTCAAGGATCCATTCCTTCACGCAACTCTTCACTTTAAGACAATGGACAACTGATATTTTTTTCTTCAATGGAGTGAAAGACTCAGACAAATCACTTATCCATCTATATTTCACAGGGTAGCTGGAATCTTAAGCAGTGAATAACTCTTTACTATTTCTGTATGTAAACATGCTATTTATTTATTTATTTGCAATCAGGATCTCTGCTACAGTTAACACCAGGCATACCGCAACATGTTACACGTAGTATGCTAACAGTTCCTTTGGACCATTTGCGAATCAGGAAAGAATCCTGCAACTCTCAAGCAAGCAGGTGGCAGTTTCATGAACATAAAAAGAAAATACTGGTGTGAGAGGCAGAATGACAGCTAAATGATACACATGACAGCAATTCACATAATGACAGACAAGTTTCCAGAGGCCAGGGGAATGACGCTCTTTTAAGGGAAGAACTGGCCTTGACAAAAACCCATTGTACCAGTAGTTTTTCATAACTCTCAACTTCACAAGACTACAATAGACAAACAGGAAAAAAAAAATCCAATTAGCAAGCATCCTGAAACAGCGCATAAAACCTGGCAGAGGTTCAGCTGGCGTTTTTATGTGAATGTGTGATGAGCTGTGCCGTGATCTAGCGATAATTAAGACAGATCGTTTGATTCACAAGACAGACTCATTGATGATGCCTTTTTTTGCAGACTTTGGCCTAACTATACTAGCAGTTAACCCTGTGTCTCATACAAGGGGAACCTGCCACAAAGACAGGCTCAAAAGGAAAGTTTACACATGAGCACAGCAGTGAACACACAAAGTGCAGCAGGGCAGCACAATGGTACGGAGCAGGACTTGCAACCAAAAGGTTGCCAGTTTGTTTCCACGCTGGGGCACTGCTGCTGTACCCTTGGGCAAGTTACTTCACACAGAATTGCCTCAGCTGTATAAATGGACAACATATAAAAAATTGTAACATACGTAAGTCGCTCTGGATAAGAGCATCTGCTAAATGACAATAATGTGATGTAATGTAATTCATGTTACGTCTGAGATGGGGCGGTAACAGCCCAACCAGGGGTGCGTTAACAGTGCACGTGTAGGAAATGGGGGGGTCCTGCTCCATTTGTGCCGTTCTGATTTCAGCACTGTGCACAGACACACATCACCCTGCACAGAGAGGTCAGTGCGTTTGCTCAGAGGAGCACGAGGCCAGCACTGCCCGTGTCTCAGTGATGGGCAGATGGGAGAACTCAACATGTGGCGCCTCAATGAGGAGATTAAAGCATGTTTCGAGGTAATTAACGATCATGTGATCAGACACATATGATTACAGTAAAAGGATTTGTGTGCACAAGGTTGTGCTTTACTTTTTTCTCAGCTGTAGCCAGGTAGCCCTGGGAACAGGCATGTCTTTCACTGACTAAGACAGTGGCTCCCCAAAAGCAATTACAGTGCCTTCGTGTGACCACTAGATGGCGAAAATGCAGTGATAAGGGGGTCAATCACAGTACTTGCAGTCCTTGGAACTGTGCTTGTCTTGTTATTGTTTTCCAGGACTTGATTTGTGTGGCGCTGTTCTGGTAAAACATATGCCGAAAGTCAAATACTGATTTTTATCAGCTGCAGCCTAAAAACAATAAATATCAGACACTTGGACCTCATAGAACCACTATAGCCTCAGCGGCTCTCATACATTTCAATGTAACAGTAGTCAGTGTGAGTCTGCCAAATACAGACAGCATATTGACATCACTGGTGCTGACTATAGAGCACTACATGTTCAGGAATATGCTGCTCAACAAACAGTAGAAAAAGAAGACATATCCCTACAGTTCAGAGCCACAACAATCACTTTTATCTGTCAAATGACTCCACTTGTATGAGGCCTAGATCTGTATGAATGAACCGCAGTAAAGCAGCATTTGTATGTACAGTTTTAGCATTAAACACCTGACTATTCTGGATTATTCTGGAATTTCTGGAACTTCCTAGAGATAATGTTCCATAGTTTTAAAGTTCCTCACTTTGAGTCTATACGAAAGATTTACACATATGAATAGAACTAAGATACCTAAAAGGTTTGAATACCAATGGAGACAGTGCTCTACCATTGGCCAAGTGCTTCAGTTCAAGCATGACTAGATTTCAAGCTCTGTAAATGGTCTGCAGCAACTTTTAAGAGTAAGAGCATCTTTTAGACAAACAGATAATTGTATCACAAGGTATATAACCTAATGATCTGAGGCCTAATCCCAGCCATTGTTTTGTTTCTGTCGGTTTCCTTCTTTCTTTGTTTTGCTGCTGTTTTCGTTTTCATTTGAAGACATTCCCATAACCGTGTCAAAATAAACCTTTGCCAATGAATCTCACGTTGCTACCTCACTGAATCCAGTGGTGAAACTGTTAAATGTAGGTCAGTAAATACATTTTTGCAGGGGAGGGGTGTACATGTCAACTTCTGCTCTCTATCGTTCAAAGACAGATGTGTATAATTTCTTGTTTCGGGTCGATAGCTTTTCACAGACTACCCCTAAAAGAAAACAAACCGTCACCGATTTCAAATGTATCTCAGGGTTCACGTCTTCAACCGACGCCGACTCGATGTGACCGGAGACTATACTCCGCGCACACAAAGAGAACGCAGCATCAACCAAAACCGGACAGCGAAAAGTATGAAGGCATAGAAAAGTAAAGCGTGTGGCTGCCGAACGACCACAGTCCTTTCGGGGGTTTATAATGCTTGACATTTTAAAAAATAATAATTACAAAACAGACTGAGCAATGATGACAGAACAGAATGAGAAAATATGCTAGCTGCGAGTCGACTCACTACCGAACACATTGGTATACTGATACCGAAAAGATACTGAAATTACCAAAGCACTGCAAAAGATTGCTCAATGCGTAAGTGTTCGTACGGTAACTAACCATGCAAAGGCACTTTTTGCCTTAAATGGCTGAGTTCTCCACATAAACAACGGACAATTCCATACGCCTCCACATGAGGGAAAAAAATGAATCAAAATATTGGCGGTCCAAACAAAATACTTAATGCGCTGATTAAAAACAAGCCGACTTGATTAAAAAAAAAATACGACCAAACTGAAAGCATTCACGCCTGTTTTACTGTTGTATGTACCGTTTAAAACAAAAAAAGGCGAAATCAGATTCGACACTGCAGCTTTTTCCCCTCTCACAGCAGTTCCCAGTATTTGTGCGCGGTTAACTTGGCATTCATGAAACGAAAAGGCTAGGATTTCTGTTAAGTCGACACGATGTACTTCGCTAGCATAGCAAGAAATGGCACAAGAAGGCACCCGCAAACACAACATCAAATGCAATTACATTGTCAAACCTTCTCTGACTGTTTAATGTATAGGCACACATTCCACAACGTTATCCTGCATAACAGTTACCCCATCCGTCTGTACAAGCAGCCGTTGGTCTACGAATTCCTATGAATAATGAAGCGAACGTCTTCAAACACTAATTTCAAGGTCAAGGAAAATGTTGCCAGTTTTAACATTAGTTGTAAACAACCGGACGGTATAGACGGCAACAAACAATGTTGCAAAACAAATATGTATCGCAAACGGATACATCATGAATTTGCTGCAGGTCTGGGAATAATTATTGCGTTCTCATCTGGTGCTGAGGGAAATCGGGCATTCAAGCGTTCATTTATGGTACGTCGTCCGGGCGAGAGGTAAAAAAAAAAATACCATCTAATTAAAGAGTAATAGGGTTGTGATGAAATTTTTGTATTGCTTACCTTCTGATAACTCCAGTTCCAGCTCGGCTAATCTAGCTCTCACCTCCAGAGGAAGGGGTAATGTATCTCGATCCGCCATTCTGCTTTAAATTTACTAAGCTAACCCTCTTTTTGCGTCTTTTTTCAGCGCGGTCTCTCAACACTGTCCTTTATCCGCACACCAGCAGCGCATACGGGCACGACAGGACCCCAGCGGAAAGAAAGACTAAGGGAGGATCGCACTGTGTAATTTTGTTCTCCCTCACTTAATGCCCCGCCATGACGGTGTCCCTCAGCAAGAAACGGTACTGTAATTCCAGTCCGTCAGTGCCGCGGAGAGACTCGCTGCTACATCGCCGCTTCTGCCTCTTTCGCTGTCACACTCACGTGATCACGTCCAGGCGACCGCTCCGTTCGCTTCCAACAGAGGGCGCTAAAGTTCCCCTTTGAAATTCGGAAACCTTGAAAACAAAGTCAAGCGGTAGTAAAAGGCAGCAATAAGGTTTTTAAAAAGTACGTTTATGTGACAGTAACTGGTACCCTTCGATGCTGTTACACCCCTGTGTAAAAGCTGTCAGTTTTATTGGCTGTACTGCCTAGAACTTTTCTACTGGAAATGCGGAGGGGGGTGCTACTTGTTGGAAGTAAAGCGTGATAAACTGACGTAATGCAACACATGATGAGAATATTACGTGTTCACTTTGCTTGAATCTGGTCTTTCGCTCACTCGTTTAAGTCAGGGTCTCAAACTAATCTCAGTCGTTCATCTGGTAGTGTTTATTTCCACTGATGACATCATAGGAGGTCTTCTAGGTCAAGCCACTCTGTTTACAAATTTCATCATAAATTAAACCTTTGAGTCAATTCTTCTGTAATAGAAGTGGTAGGCATTGCCATAAAAGAACTTTCAAATACAACATTCATTTAGTATTACATTGTCCTTCAATGCAGGTAATTTTACAGAGTCGTGATTATATTATCAGGGATTGCGCCTTTGAGATTAACAGACAATCGACAATTAATTGAGAATGTGGTCAGTATTACTGCCATGTAAGCCTTCAAAAATAAGATAATATTTGCATAAATAATGACTAACGACTATCATTTTTTCTGTCCCAGAGAATTGTTTTTATCAGTTAAATGTTACTTTCTACACTTGAGCCTTGGATTAATTTTATCTCGCATGTTCAGAATTTCATTGCTTAATCTCATCCCCAACACTGCTGCCTGAGTGCCAAGCAAGATAAATCACTTCAGCCCTTGGATTTCTCAGGCTGATGTTGTGTGACTTTTTAAAATGTAGCAACGGCCTTCTCCAAATGCTTTCTTAAATCTGAACAATCCCTGTACTGTATCAACTGAATATCACAAGATATCTTGAGACGTGAATGATCATAAATCCTTCTCACTCTGAATTCTGACCGCATAAACAATTGTGCAATGATGACCGGGTTCTCATGGCGCAATCTCTGTAGGTCACAACTGGATCTGCCTAGACTCCTTATATGGCAGCAGCTTAATATATATATACCATCATTGTGGAACCACAGGCGGACAGATTGGCAAGAGCCACGACTAAACACTCACAAACACTGTCTTAAATCCCCCTCTGAAGATGTCAGCATCTCGCCAGCGGTTACGCAGACTGGCGTCAAAATGACGGCAGGGTAGATTCGGCCCGGGAGCACTGGAGCTCAAAGGTGGTTCTAACAAGTTAGTAAGTTCATGTCTCTGCATTTGGAATGGCAATAAATGTCTCACATTGTCATCATTCCTAGCCGTCTGCTCTCTGTCCACACACACACACACACACATATGCATATGTACATATACAGAAACAGGCTGGGACATTATGACTACCATGTTTACGTAGCACATAGTATTCATACTATGGCTGTAACCGCTGGAGGAGAGCTCCCATTGCACTGTCATTGCCAATACAGATCTACAGGCCTGATTGCCCTGTAATTGCTTGGTGAAAGCTTGCTTTGAGGGAAACCTTATTACCGTTTGGCTGAAGGGTTTGTGTCAGCCGTTTCAGCAGCTCTGTTTTGCTGGAACACCTAGGACTCTGAGAGGAGCCTTAGCGTTCCAGAAAGGGAGCAAAGCTTAAACGGTTGTCTTTTGACATTTGTAATTGACATTAATGATAATTACATTACATTACATTATTGGCATTTAGCGACAATTTTTACATGTTACCCATATATACAGCTGGATATTTTACTGAGGCAATTCCGGGTTAGGTACCTTGCCCAAGGGTACAGTCGCAGTGTCCCAGTGGGGAACTGAACCAGCAACCTTCTGGTTACAAGTCCTGCTCCTTTACCACTATGCTACATTGCCGGCCACTTAATGTGTGTGTTTGTACAATTCTAGAAAAGTGATGGGGTTTTTTTTTTGTCCATTTATATCTCTTTCACTTGTTTATGATATTTGCATGGGAGTCATGTCATACATGCTGCTTGATCATTTCTCTTCAGGTACAGCGTATCATCTGCATGGGATTTTTCTGCTGTGTGAGGCGGTTTGTTGGAGCATCACCGCTTTGTCAGTCATAGAGGCTTTCGCAGAAGCACTCCGCAAGGCCTGTGCCGGATTTCAGCACAGACCGTCGAGCTAATAACACTTTCACCCAGCGGGCCATTATACTCAGCGCCATTATCACACACAGTTGGTAATGGCGGCTGCATGTTTCATTGTCTCCAGGAAAGCATCTGCCGGCATCCGAGGCGTACAGTCAGGCCTTAGCCTACAGAGAGCGGTACTCATATGTGATCCGGGTTAAGTACCTCGCCCAAGCATACAACAGCAGAGGCCCACCTGGGAGTCAAACTGGCAACATTTGGGCTAGAAGCAGCGCTCCTCCTTACCCTTATTCCCCACTTATACTTCAGCAGGTTCACATATATGTCCAAACTGCCGGAGGATGGGAGAATCCACTCCAGAGTACTGCACAGCCTGGAATCACTCCATTTGACCCTCTGAATAATATGAGCTGCTGGCAGCACGCGTGTCAGAGACTGACAGCTGTAACCCCTGCAGGGTGGGAAGGAAATCACAGGGAATTTGCTTAACGCACACATAGAGGGTCCTTATAGCATCAGAGGTAGACAGACAGACAGGGTGTGTGTGTGTGTGTGTGAGAGAGAGAGACAGACGGGTCGTGTGTGGGTGTGTGTGTGGGTGTGTGTGAGAGAGAGAGACAGACAGATGGGCCGTGTGTGTGTGTGTGTGTGTATGTATGCTCCTATGAAAGGGCCAGTTCCAGACGCCTTGGACGGCATCCTTTTTTCCCCTCTCCTTATTTGTGGGTCTTATGTACACATGTATTCATCACCCCCACCTCACAGCTTCAGAGTTACAGCCCACAGTGTGGACAGGAGGGTAGCAGCTGGTTGGGTGGACATTGTGAAAGAATATATCAACTCTGTGAGGCACAGACAGAAGGGTACAGGCTAAGTTAATGTGGGGGGGGGGGGGGGTCAGTTTCAGTGGAAAGATTTAATATGGGAACAGTCACTGTGGGGGGGGGGGGCACTGCAGTAGACGGGATGAGATGACATTACATTACATTACATTACATTCATTTAGCAGACAGTCTTACCCAAAGCGATGTCCAGCACAAGTGAGTGAATGGATCAGAAGTGTATCCATTCAAGTTGCATGAGAGACCTGCCACAAGCTAACCTGTGCAACCCGACTAAACAAGGTGAAGCCAAGTTTACTACCATACATCACTCCACCACAGAATCCAAAAGGGACTGGAAGGATGGGTTGGTCATTTAGGCTGTGGGAAGAGCAGGGCTACTGAATGTTTGGCTGGTTAGTGATTCGTTTTTCATTTCAATCTCATTTTTTAATGAAAAATGAAATTGAAATGCCTTTGCCTTTCTGTTATATGGTCGGTGTAATTGTTAGTGTCTTGACAGCGGTAAGGAGCAGAGCTTGGAACCAAAAGGCTGCCGGTTCGATTCCTGTCTGGGGCATTGTTGCTGTACCCCTGGGCAAGGTACTTTACCCAGACTTGCCTCAGTTAATATCCAGATGTATAAATGGAGAAAAGGTAAAAATTATAACCTGTATAAGTTGCTCTGGATAAGTGAATCTGCTAAATGACATTGGACAATGACAACGTAACGTACTGATGTGTAGTAATGGCCGACCCAGGTGAGATCAGATCAGTGGATGTGAGCAGCACCTGTGGAGCTAGATACCTATGACCAATCATCTCCCAGATCTACAATCAGCAGCACGAACATCACCTTTGGGTGCGCTAGATAATCGTTTTTCATTCGCCCTCCCGTTGCTGAGGACCAGACAGCGGCAGGTGTTGGAGTTTATCGTGAACAAGATACAACACAGCAATGGCCTTTTACACATCACTACAGTGACATGCAAATCTGGAACACAGGCTTTTTTCTGTCTATGTCAGTCCCTGACGTCAAAACCCAGAACACGTATTCATTTGCATTTGCGTGTTTGGACACAGTATCTCCGTAACATTAGGCATCACATAAAACTGTCCTGTGTATGCCAAAGTACAGTGCCAGTCAAAAGTGTGGACACACCTACGTTTTCTTTATTTTTACTATTTTCAACATTTTAGAATAATGGTAAAGACATCAAAACTATGAAACAACACAGATGGAGTTATGCAGTGACCAAAAAAAAGTGTTAAGCAAATCAAAATTTCCTTTTAGATTACCTTTCTTCAGCCAAAAAAAATATTCTTTAAAATTCATACATGGGTATCAACTTCACCATTTATATTTGTCTGAGAAACAAACTTCAAGCATTTAAGCATAAGTCTTTAGATCAAAATGTCTTTGATTGCATGTTTCCCATTATCTTAATAAGGTGTGTCCAAACTTTTGACTGGTACTGTACATCCAGGAATTATATTTCATGGATCAGTGGGACTGGCATTCTTGCAGGGTGCTAGTCTGTTCACTGATTATACGGTTGGTGTGACTGAGACACTGACCCTGCACAGAGAACCATCATCCCTCCTTCAGTCTCTCCACATTGTCACACTGGTAACATCCTCTGAAGACACATATTGATTATTCTACTCTGCGGCTGGGTTATGAAAGCTGCATATAAATATGTCGATATCTGTTTAAAGTGGTGTTGTCCTTCTGCTTTCTCTCTTGCCCCTGGTAAATGATGGGATGATTTGCTGTGAGTGGATTGTATGATTATCGCAATCTGCAAATTCAATATCTCAACCCTGCCTTGTGAGGTTGCGTGTGGGGTACGGGAAGCTCCATGCGGCCAACAGACAGACAGTTGTGTGAGGCAAGAGGAACTTCCTCTTCAAAGATGAGTAGGGAATATTGTCGCCATTTAGTAACAACAAAATGGCTGTTGCTCTGTGGGTGTACCATATTATGTAATAGTAAGTAATAGCTACTCAAATTTATTAGCACACTCCAATTTATTTATTCACTCGGTTCATTTGTATTTCCTTTACTTCAGTAAAACATTTTTGTTGTACATTTCAGTGGGTACTGTCTTTGAAAACCCATAATCAAGTTCCCTGTCAGGTTTGTGTCGTTACTTGACAGGCATATGATGCACAAATGCAATGCCAGAGCAGTGACATTTCTGTCCCTTTTGTCTTCCTATTGGCTGCTCCAGGAGTGAAGAGACAAAGGATCCCTTTGAAAACACACAAGTCATATCACACGGGTGAGGTGAAGACCGTGGGTCAATTGCATGTGCACGAGCCCGAGCCCATTTCACACCTGCATCCAAGCCAGCCGAAGTCATTACCAAAACAGCTTGTACGCGAGATCCAAAACCACATGAGAGGAATTAAAGAAGAGCATTACTGAGAAATACAGCTGCACTATTCTAAATCTTTGTTTGATTTATTCTTGTCATTTATATTGTTAGACATATAAATATGCCTATTATTTTCTTGGCATAGTAAAACTAGATGGGATTAAGGTTGCATGGAAACAAAGTAAATGATGTTCACGAACAGCTTAGATGGTGAGCCCAGTTTAGGCCTTTGAGGACTGACAATGTTCAAAAGAGAATCTAAGGATCCATGGATCTAAGGACATCACCAACGTAGTTAAGAAATACTGGCATCTACTGTCTGAAAGTGGTAAACTTGAGAGGAGTCTCTCGTATATTAATCAGCCCGAGTTCTAATTGAAAGCCTAGCACAGACCAAACTGCATGGAGAATTACTATGGGCATCAAATCCCATTTAGACTCCAAGGGAAAGAAAAGAAACAGAGGGTAACACTCCTATGATTAAAAATAAACAGACTACAGATGTAGATTATTATTTAAAAATTTCCAGACTCTTTTATGCCTTTGAAAAAGAACCTTTATGATGTAAAGAGTCTTTTTAGTCTTTATGAAAAGAGTCAGTTAGAACTGTTAGGGCACAGGAGGTTGGTCTGACAGGGAAAACGTGCCATTTGTTTAAAAACAGCACATGGAAGTGTTTTCGAAGGACCGAGGAGAGGCAGCATGAGTGTTTTTTGGATAAGACGAGGTGTGATCCACAGCCGTTCTGAGGAGGGAGAAAGCAGTCAGATGCGAGGGGAGAATTAAAGAGGAGGAAAGGGAGGTGCAGGAGAGCAGATCAGGGGAGATTGCCTGAAAGAAGGGCAGGATCCAGGGTCAGGTGGTTGGTTTGTGAAGCAGCAGAGAGTGAGTGGAGTGGAGGGGGGGGGGGGCAGAGCTACAGGGCTGCAGACTTATAGATCCTCTTGATGTCGGCTGCTTTGTCCTCGAAAAACCCCGCAAAGGTGCCCGCAGCGAGAGAGGAAGATGAGGGAAGGAGATGAAGAGTTGAGAGGGGAGGAGGAGGTAGAGCTCAGTCAGCAAAGATTAGCTGGCCTAGCTTGGATTTTCACACCCAGAAGAGGCATGCTACAACACAACAGGGTCATAGGCTGGAGGAGGATACTGATTCCGAGCTGGAACAAACAGGGATGAGGGTCAAAGGTCAAAGGCCCACAGCATGGACACGAGAGTGGAGCTAACAGAGGTCTGGGAGACTGAAAGCGCGAGTGACTGTGGAAACGGTGGGGAGGGCAGCCGCTCTGCGGAGGAGGAGGGAAGGCGACAGGGTAGACATCCAGGCTGAACCGGGAGTAAGAGGGAGGTGAGAAGTGCTGCAATCTCCCGCGAACACAAGGTCAAGCTCCCCGCCAGCCTCACGCGCCGGAGGGAGGAGGAGGAGGAGGAGGAGAGGCTGAGGGGGTGAGGCAGTCAGAGACGGCCGGCAGGCCGAGCTCCGCCGTCCAAGGGAACGCTGTCAGCGAGCAGGATCAACCAAGAGCCGTCTTCCAAAAGTGCGCCGGGGAAAGAGTCCAGCACGTCCAGGGAGGTGCCAAAGCCTCCTGGTGTATTACACAGAATAACAATATTAATTTTAGAAGGCCCTGTAAGAGCGCTGGCATGGGATCGAAGCACAGAGAGGGAGTGCAAAATCAGCTGCACAGCGCCAGCGGATGGAGGGGGAGTGAGAGAGGATTCAGGCAGGGGAGAGCTCTACAGGAGTGCTTGTGTTATTGGGGGGGGGAGGGGGCGGAGTGAGGCGTAGGAGGCCTTCTTAGAGGTAAAATGACAGAAAGGGTGAAACCATTACATCATCATTTGCTTGGCAGACACTCTTATCCAGAGCAACTTATACTGATACAACATTTTTTTTAAATGCTATCCATTTACACTGCTGGACATGGATACGGAGTCCAAGGAGATAACAGGCCCATCAGGGGATCAAACTGGCAGCCTTTGTGTTTACAAGCCTTGCTCCTTAACCATTACGCCAGGCCGTCAGAGGGGGAGACGGGGGGGGGGGGGGGGGGGGGGGGGGTGTATATCAGGGTGGACTGACTGCAGTGATAATGGAGGCTTACAGCAGTCAGTGTGTCTCTTGTACACGCCGGCAAGCAAAACAGATGCCCTGCAGTAGCGTAGGGAAAGGGGGTAAAGGGACACGAAGCACAGGGCAGAGGTGCTGCAGCCTGGGAACAGAGGGCCAAACGGACTCTAAGAGCAATGATCCTCAAACATATCTGCACTGGCCTGAATGCACAACCCCAATTCACAAAAGTAGTGGTAGTAGTAGTAGTAATAGCCTATTTCGGTCCTTATTAACAATTTTACAAAATGAATACGCATAGAAATAAATAAATGACAATAAGTCATTAAATTAAAAGGAAAAACAACAACAAATATTGACCGAAAAGGCAACGCTTTGCCATCAAAAGCTCTATTATAGGCGTTTGTTCTTAAGTTACTTAAGATATTACGGGGTAGCAGTGTAGCATGGTGGACTCGTAACTGAAAGGGGTACTGCCGCTGTACCCTTGGGCGAGGCAAATATCAGTAAATACCTGTATAAATGGATAACATTGTAAAAACCTGTAACTGATGCAAGTTGCTCTGGATAAGAGTGTCTGCTAAATGCCAATGATGTTAACGTAATGTAACGTTATTCCTCCAGAGACTATAAAAGGAAGATCTGAGGCTGCCAAAGATGGACTTTGATTGGGCCTGCAGAGAGAAACAAAATGAATATCTAGCCTGATTGGCAGGTGCAATGAAGACACC
The DNA here is from genome assembly GCF_013368585.1 of Megalops cyprinoides. NCBI lineage: Eukaryota > Metazoa > Chordata > Actinopteri > Elopiformes > Megalopidae > Megalops > Megalops cyprinoides. Next base: position 5,098,005 of record NC_050606.1, read on the forward strand.
CTGGAAACAGAGCTTGCATTTGAATCAGTGGTTATGATAAACTGCCACACAGGGGAAGGCAGCCAGATGACTAGCGTCAGTAGTCCACAGTCTGACGCAGCTCGGAGGGGGAAATGTCTGAATCACTCCGCTAAACGAACAGCTGCTCTGAATACCAAAGACACATCAGCGGGTAACAAAGCCCCGAATGTCACAGCGCTCTTCCTGCAGGACTGTATGTACTGACACAGCTACAACCAATTTGACTGAAAAGGACGTGATTGATTACAACGCAGTTCCTTGAGATGGGCACCTTTGTTCAGCCGTTTTATTTGAGATTCTGCTTTTCAGCATTACTTGCCGTGTCTCTTATCCATTATTATGATGGGAGTACAGGAGTTACGGTCTGCCCCGCAGAGGGATATGTGGTGTGGGATACTGAGGTCTTAGTTTGGAAAGAAGCTCCTGATGTCATATTGGGATACTGTGTCATAATGGTTCAGCCTCTAAGTGTTACTTACTCATATTAGCGTGACCATTCCGAGCCAGGGTCCAATCAATTTCTTTGTGTTTCTGTCTTTTCCCGCCCTCACCCAGAGGAGTCTGTGACTGACAGGCCAATAACCAATAGGCTGAAATGTGCAGAAGACAACACAGATCAGCAAGACCATTTCCAGATGGAGGTGCCTTGGAACATGATATTCGCAGGACAGACTAGCGAAATTACAGTTTCATTAAAATGGGTTTTATTACTGGGATGTGTCTATGGGTGTACCATGTGGGTGATTTATTAGCACTGGGCAATGCCTGTAGCCACTACTGACCCAACGGCATCAGAAGTTAATCCAGAACTGTTGAGCAATGCAGCAATAAAGCATTTTTTTTTTTTCTTTTAGAGAACATGTGCATTTCAAACGGCTGGGTGGTATGTAGTTTCAGTTCACATAAAAACATGAGGCAGTAACATACTGCACAGAAAGCACGGCCAGTGCTGTAAGTTTAGCGTGCGCTTTTTGCGCAAGATCAATTTAAATGATAGTGAAGTATAACGTTCGCCTGAGAGTTGTACATTAAAATGCTGCACAGCCTGGGAGTACAAAAAAAAAAAAAAAAAAAATTGGACAATAAACAGGGGCAGGGATGGTGTCACAGCATGAAATAGACCATACATCATCTCCTTCAAGCCATGCATAGTGTGCGTGACATGAGTGAAGCTTCACAATAATTCATCATTCTAAGACCTACCCCACTTGATTGCACGGCATGAGATCACTTTCGGGTAATCTGTTTAGTTTCAGGTAATCTCCTCATAGCTGGAGAGCCTAATGCGGCACCACAAAACAGTCAGCCATTCCAGTCAACAGCAAAATCCAAGTCTGAATTAAAACGGACTCCGTACATCTAAAGTAAAAATGATGGTGTAGTGCAAGAGCTGATACTCTCTGGCATAGTGATACAATGTACATTGCAGCTGAAATCATATCAGGGTTAGGGACACTGTAACACGCTGTAGATGTTTTCTATCCATATTAGAGGCAGCAGTGTGGCGTTAGTGGTAAAAATCAGGACTCATAACCCAGAGGTTGCCAGTTCAAATCCCAACTGGGGCACTGCTATTGGACGGCTTGGGTGAGGTACTCAACCCAGAATTGCCTTAGTAAATATCCAGCTGTATAGACGGAAGAAACCGTAACCTCTGTAAGTCACTCTGGATAAGAGTGTCTGCTGAATGACAATCATGTCATAATATTCAGCTTGTTCCTAAGTGTGAATTGTTTACCCCCTCACGGCTGGAACAGCTCCCCCCTCCCAACATGAAAGAGCCCCACTGTAGAATAAGGTCATTTTCACTGCTGTACTTTACCGTCAGGTACTTCCCTGTGAAAATATAATCATTATTTTTGCCCAATTTCCTACAATTTCATGCACAGCGGCAGAATGCATCAGTCACAACTGGGAAATTGCCCGGGTTTTAGACATGCAATTTACTCTTACGGATAACCATTTAATTTGACGCTTTACTGTATTAGCTCATAATAACCATTGTCAAATGTTGCCCATCACTGCACTTTGGCACAGGCATTTCCCTTAGTTTTAATTACCATGACCTTACTTAATTTATTTTCTTAAGCACATTTTGGGTTCTCAGTATTTAATTTGGAACTAAGAAAACAGTCAACAAATGGAGATTTTTAACCTTTGACATCACAGAAATGCACCTCAGATTGCCACAGCCAAAATTCATTCCTTGACTCTATGGATTTTCTGCCATTGGCTGTTTTATCCCTCTCTGTCTCTTTCTCCTGGTACTGAACTACATTGAATGTTATATCTGTTATACAGCATTTCCATCAATATACCCGCTTATAATGTTAAATTACAGAGCAAAAATGGCACGTTCGTTTTGCATACACACTTGCAGCGGCAGAGTAAGAAAAAAGAATGGAAAAGCATTGACTCTCTCTAGAAAAAGCTTGCCAAAACACAGCTCTTACTGATGTCCTTCATTTCACATGAGAAATTTCTCCTAATACCCACCTATACAGCAGTCATACAACACATCCTTATGTTTTTTCCTTCTGAAGTTATATAGATATGTTTCACTACTGTATGTAAATTCACTTTTGTTTATCAATACTTGCAATAGAAACTGTTGTCAACAATCAGCAATTTTTCCACTGAAATCATACATTTATTTCAGGCCTCACATCCAGATCTAGCTTTTTGTTAATTAGACTTCGCGATTTCTTGCAAAATGCTGTTAGTCTGGTTGCGTAGCTCTCTGCCTGGTAAATGTAGGGCTTGATTATTTTAAACATGGATTTTCATATAGTGGCAAAGGCTGACAAAGGAGTACATATTACCCGGCAAGTCTGGGCCACAACATTCGTCAACCAAGCGAAGAGAGGCAGACGATGTTTCCCGTGCAAAGTAATTAGTCTGAACTGTAAGTGGCTCTAGCAAAACTGACTTGATCATGATTTAGACTGATACCTTGTTTTAATATGCAGTCAATACAGTTTTCCAGCAAACTGTTGAGCTCGTTAGCTTGCCCGGGAGAGCCAAAGGATACAGCACATAACACTGTAGGAAATGTCTGAGCAGTAACTTCCAACAGTCTCTGTGGAATAAGATCATAAGAAATTTAATAAGCATAAGACAAATATAAACAGCAGCATATGAGCATATGAGGAGTTCACTGATGAGAAAAAGCCATTCATCAAGAGCTATTCATTCTCCTTATAGTCTAGTTTTCATCAAACACTGTCATGCACGGCCTTGAATTCTAAGGGTTCTTGCTTCCGCTACAAATTCTATTCCATTTATAACTATCTGTGAAAAAATCCTTCCTGGTTTCAGTATAAAATTATCTAATTTTCACCCATGTTCTCTTCTGTTGGTAGAACTCATCTTGATATAATGCATATTTCATTGTATTAAACATATTTATATACATATACAAGTATGTTCCTTAGAGTAAAAATCAAGTGTCTCAGTTAAAACTAATTACAAGTAAATACTGTAAAGGTTCACCACTAGATAGTATTTACCACAAGCACATGATCCTGTCTTCTCTGCATAGCCAGCTACCTGATTAATCTTCTCCCAAATGTTGTTTTTAAATGGCACCATAAGTAATTGACAGAACAACATGATATTCTCAGTCAGAAATTCTCAGACTAGTTGGTGAGTCAATCTGAAAAAGGAGTGTTTTTTTTAATTCCCACACTAGACTATTTCACTATTTGTTTTTTTTTTCTGCAGGTTATTCAGTGAAGACAGTGCAAAAACAAACAAGATAAAAAAACTCAGAGGTTTTCAGAGGAAAGGAGTGCAGCATATTGCCTGTATTCTCTGTGATACCTCAATTCCCCAGAGGACTCCAGCCCAGGAAAACGGCAAAGAGACACAGACAAGTGTGATTGTAAAGGCTTACTGTGAAACCAACAGGGTTCTAGTCCGTGCGTAGCAAGTCAAATACTGCATAGCAATAATCACATGCTGTATATGCAATGACATTTTCACATCTGCGCTAATGTTCAGGACCGTCTCCTGCCAAGTTCGACTGCACGGACTGCCTCACAAATCAAACCAACATGTGAGAGGAGCCCACTTCATAAGCGAAATAAATCACAATATTCCCCCACACTCCTTCACGGGGCGCAGTCCGCGAGTCCGTTAAACTCGCCTCCAACAGTCATCACGCCAGAGGCTTGGAAACAAAGGGGCACTCTGTACCCGGAGTGCGACTGCAGCTGTCCCCTCAGCTTTGGAGCTCACAGAGCAAGGCCTGTCCTGTCCCGCGCTGCGCTCGGGATCTGACCGCTCGTAAATCTGCAGGCACGGGGCCACGCTCCGCCCCTTCTCCCCCCCCCCAGCCTTCCCCGCCCAGGCTGTCTTCTCGCCATCATCGCCGGTCAGCTGCTGGAGACGCATGCGGCCCCTGTGCCATCTGTCCGAGCGCGACCCGCCATATTGCGGCTTCCTCCGGGGGGCGCAGTGGAGGCGGGCGGCCTATTAATCAGCTGCCAGGAAGACCATATGTGAGACAGAGGCCTTCTGGAGTTTGCGAGCTCGCCGAGCGTGGCGGCCTTTACCTGGCTCATCCTCCCCTCCCCCTCTGGCTCGGGGAGGAGCACGGGGCCAAACGGGCCAAGCTGTCAGTGATAAATGTCTCTTCATAAAGGATTTCGGATCGGCGCAGGTTCGACTGGGGGGGATGGGGGTGCTGTCTCCACGTGGGGAGGCAAGGCGCATGCACCCCACACGTCGGCGCTTTTTGCTCAGTCAAGCTCGGGCCGCCGGGACTTCCATATCAAAGACTTGCGCAATTTATTTTTTCCCCACTTGAATTTTTCATGAGAGAGGTAAGTACATTCAGGCTTTACCAAACTGTTTTCCTTTCAGTGTTAGCACCGCGGCCACAGCAAATAAGTCTGAGAAGAGATGGGTTATTGTAACTGAGTTTGATTGACAGGCCGTACTGCTAGTGCACAGAAGGTAAATCTAGTATTTGAGACAATAATACCCAGTTCCAGGTGGAAAACATTCATCATTAAGACAGTCTGGTACAATGAAGTTATTTTTGCATTCAAATAACAGACATAGTAAGTGTAGTTGCAATGTTTGTGGCTGCCAGCTGCTCACTGCTTCACCAGTATTGCATGGGTGTAACTGGATCATAGATAAAACATATCTGACTTACATTCAATCAGTAACTTGTTTGGCTAGGAACCGGAGTTTGTATATGGAGATCAGCAGATTGAAATGGCACAATTTGTTGTTACTGATGTTCTTATTACTCATATTGATGACAAAGACAGACAGATCCTTTAGTCTAGACTACCGCTGAATTTGGTGCACCTACTTTCTGTCCTAAATACCAAAATGCTTCACTCAAGGAGGCTAGCTCTTCACTGATTTGGGCAATGCCCTTGTTGTTTTTACCAAGATGTACAGTGTAATATGCAAAGTGCACTTTTTGCACTACAGCGGACAGCTTGTTTTCCTAAGGCCTAACATGGAGCATCCATCTCTGGGTGACAGTCATAAAAGTTATCAGTCTCCTAATATATACACTATACCTTCATATTTATTCCATTATATCAGTCACTGAGAAAAGTACAGATTGATTGTCAATGTATTTGCTTGTATGAACCGGTACCTCTTTATAAGATAGATCCAAACTTTTTTGCATTTTCTCTCAACAACCTGTTGTTGATTTGCACTAGGCACAACTGAGGCTGGACAGCACTCCCTCCCCAGGTGCGATCATGGGGAATAAAAAAAAACAGGGGGTGCCTCAATAATCACTGCCTACATTTTGGGCACAAGTACCACATTATAAAACATTTCCCTCACCAGTTAAATATCTACATGATGGATGAATGTTTAAGTACAATGCAGCCAGAGCTATTTATTGCAGATCACTTTTGCTGGGTGGGTAACAGCTGAATTGAGCTGCAGGCATTCATACGGACAAGTGTTGAACTGATTACTGCAAGGAGAATCCTGTAAAAAAGACTGAGATGACAGCATTACGTAACAACTGTTTCCATGTTATCACAGACCTGCATGGGCAGAAACGAAGGAAACTGGTTCTGGGATACTGAGCAGTAAATAAAAGCCTACAGATACACTTAATGGGATTGTGCTGGTCTGTGGGGGGGGAACCTCTGAGGTGGTTTTGTATTAATACTGTCACCTTGTGGCCAAGCACTGTAAATACAGACATGAGATATGTGCCCTGTTCATTAATGGTCTGAATCGACAGATTCACAAATCCTTTTACTCAAGATCTTTTTTTTTTTTTTTTTAAATACATAAACACTGATAAATAAACCTGAGCCTATTTAATGACACCACATACTTCTATGTATGAAGTGTTTTTACTGGAAAGCTGAAAATTACAGGTCTGGAAAAAGAATGCCATACATACTTAGCTCCATAAATTTCTCTTGCTGACATTCAACAGAGCAAAACGACTTATGAACATGAAGTATTGGTCATAAACTAAGTCATCTGTATATTTATAATTATGAATTTATTACCTTTTTGGCAGGAGCTGATTGGCCAGCTGGCGGAGGACGGCTTTAACAGAGAGACTTACACAGCAGTATTCTGCAGTGCTCTGCGACAGATACCTGTCCCTACGGACTCGTGAGCCTATGCTGAGAGGATGGCAGGGAGGAACGATGAAGTAAGGGATAAAACACGGTCTCTCTGAAGCTCCTCACCTCTCTGCTGTACACAGCCCAGAGCCCTGCAGACACCCTACACCCAGGCTTCCTCCGCGTCAGGGTCCCTAAGTAACAGCCGCCTCTACCTCTGTTCAGCCAGCCCTCAGAGAGGGCGGAGCCTCTGGCACCATGCAAAAAGGAAAAAGAGCTGATGACACCATGTAAGGTTGACACTTTTTCCTGCTTGACCAACGATTAACAGATTTTTGCAAGAATGCTTTTGGTAAAGCGAATATTTCTTGATGTCACACACAGTTATTGCATCATTCTGTGCTTATGACAAATAAACACATTATTTAACCAACAAATATCTAGAAACGTCTCAATTTCACAAAGTTAACATAGCTCATCACAGTATACAGTTTTAGTTGGCATTCTTATCCGGCTGACTTGCATGGCTTAGACTTACCTGTGAATATGTTACAGAAATGATCCTTAAGATGTGTCCAAGCATGCTGCAATTAAAGGTAGTTATTAGCCACTACTTATACCTACGCTGAATCAATTGCTATGGGATGCTTAATTCTGTATGAGTTTTGAACCTGCAACCTATTTGTGCTGTCCAGTTCCACAAATACAAAGCCTTGGTGAGGCCAAAGCCCCACCATCACAACACACAGGCATACATTACTTTTATGTTTATTTATGCATGCAGATTGCATACCACCAACTCTCTGTCAATGTTCCAGTCTCATTGGGGTATACAAGCGAGACCGGAGTGCAGTGAAGAGACCTATCCGCATGCCGTAGGATTAAAAGTGGTGACCGACCAACTGTCTCATGACTGAGTGTAGCTGCTGGGAACATAAACTCAAAAATACAAAATGGGATTCAGTAACAGTGCCTAAATCTTTATTTCTTTCAGTAAGCTACATTTTTTTTTCAAATTAGACAGTTTACATCATGACACAAGAGAAAACTTAAATTATCAATAGTTGACATGTATGCTTGATTCCAGTCTTAATGGAGGAAGGAAAAAAAAAAAAAAAAACAAAGCCCCTCGCAAAAAGAAACCACCATGAACTGTTACTGCCATTAGAGCCCCCCCCCCCCCTCGCCCCCTCCTCAAACGGCTCACCGATTGTCCACTGCTGTTAGTGTGATGTGTTACTACAGAAAGAAGACATCAACTATAGTGGGAGGGGTAAAAAAACAGCAACAGCACATCACTGTCGGATCGTAACGCCTGTGCTTCGTGACACAGCGTTACTCACAAACATGTCCAATTCTCAACAGGCTGCAACCTCCACAAAGCACACAGCATCAGGCACAGGGGAGAGAGTGCTCAAACGCCGCCGCAGGAACCCAGGTGGGGGGGGGGGGGGGGACGACACAGCGTGACGCAACGCATCCAACGTAACGTTAACCCCAAACATACAACAGAACGTTAGTGCAAGCGGAGAAAAAAAAAAAACAAACACGTTACACACAGCACAGCAAGCCTACCATACGTCAGCACTGTCTCCACACGTCAAAGCTTCTACCCTGTTCTCTATAAACACTCTGTACCTCTGTGTCAGGGACATCATATTACGTTTCTTAGTTTTTATTTCATTTCTGAGAAAGTATTCCTGCCCTGAGGCAATTCTTTTTCGAGCTCTTCATCGCCATTTTTCTCCGTATTCTGGTTTTAACTTGGGCAGACAGACTGCAAACATCAATACAGATACACATGTAGATAGACACACACTCACTCACACGCTCACGCACGCACACACACACACCCACCATCCAACCACCAAGCTTGATAAAGAATAAAAGATTTCCATGCCCAATATACTGTAACAACAGCATATGCAGTAGCTACACTTTTAAGCAAATGACATTGGCATCGGTTAGCACTGAACACAACGATTCTCAACTTGTAAACAAAGATTAAAAAAAAAAAACAAAAACAAATGCCAGTCTATTGCGATGATCAGTTGCGTGTCTGATGTCAGCGGTGTCCACATCGCAACTCTCGCAGTCTAGCGCTCTGCTGCGCGCGTCAGCAGCAGAAACACACAAAGTCGTCGTGGCAACCTTTAATAACGGGCAAGTTAAACCGCCACACAGGGGAGAAACTGAAATGGCACAGCCGACCTTACTGTCCTGCTGAGTGCAGCCCGCGAGTGTAATCAGACGATAAGACAACGCGCAGTACGCTGAAGCTCCTTCCTTCACAGGTAAGTGCAACAGCGTGCGCGCTGAACAACCTGTGAGCGCCAGTAAGCGCAGAAAGTCCGATCATTTGAACAGTAATTTTTTGGGGCCGTGGAAGTCGTCCACCTCTTGAAAAGCAAGCATCCAAGCAAATAAACGAGAAAAGCACAGCTCGTTTATCGTTCTGTTTGGGTTACACTCTTAAGACCAACCGCTGGAATTCGTCTGGGTGTATTCACAATTGAAATGACTGTGCTTAAGATGATGTGCTTTGGGGGTGGGGAGAAAGAGAAACAATCTTGTACGGTTTTCAGATGGGTCGACTGAGCAGAGCACCTAGCTTTAATCGGAGAATTCGTACAGTAATCTTACGTATGCCTGTTCGCCTCGAGCCCCAAAACTGCTCCCACTTGAGCACTTGCAGAGTGAGAGCTGCCTCATCACCGAAACAATGTTATAAAGCAGGCCCTGCATGGGGACAGTCACAGAATGGAATGAGAATGACATGTAAAAAAAAAAGTACAATCAAACTCTGCCCACGTTTGCAGACTGTGGCGGCAGACTACTCCACACACCAGAAGGGGAGAGGGGGGGGAAAACAAAAAAAAGATCAAACCACAACATTTAGTTTTAATCTACATCCAGCTCAATAACAACATTAATATTTCAACAAGATCAATAAATTTTTTAAATCATTTTTAGGTACCTCTTTTATACTTTTTCTGATTATGTACATCTGTACACACAAAGCACACCACCTCAAAGTGCACATATTTAATACAGTATTAACTATTTGCATTTACAGGATTTATCTTTCCCAACAAAATGAAAATATAAACGGAGGAAAAAAAAAAAAAAATTCAAATAAGTTTTTTCACGTATATTACAAAAAAATTAATCTGCTGATAGATTTGTACTTTTTTGAGACCAAGCAAGACTAGTGACAGCTGGTTTAGCTGAGCTCAACTACATGTCACTCTTGGTAACCCATCTGGGGTTTGAAAAGCAAGAAACTAAGCTGTTTTATATAAAAGTTAAGGCAAAGTCATTTTCAAGTTTAAATAAAATTCAAGTTTTCAAACACTGGATGGAACTTATAAATGTATATATTCATATATGTTTTGTGTTCTTAAAAAAAAGGAGAAAACCTGTTTTAAATGATATTTTGTATGGAATAAACAGCACTGCCTTTGTTAATGAGCATACGTGGTGCATTGTTTTGAATAACATCGTTAATAAAACAAAAAGAAAACTTCGATTAAAGACTGCAAACCCTTAGTGCATCTCAGTCCTTCAGAATTTAACTTATTTGAATAATGTCTTTCGAACAAACAAAATGATTCGTTTACATCAAACGTGTAAAAAAAAAGAAAAAAAAGAAAAAAAAACACAAACCAAAACCAAAAAGAAGGAAAGACGACCATCACGGCAGGTGACGGTCAGGTAGTGTCTCCGGGTTCCGAAAGGTGTCCTCTTTGAGGGGGCAGAGGGTGCTCCTTACTGCAGGAAGACACGGGCGGGAGGGGGGGGGGGGGGCAGGTCTGGAAGAAAGCACTTGGCACTGCATCATCCTGGGGAAGAGTGGCTATGGTTTACACAGAGAACTAGGGGTTGAAATCTATCTATTGTGTAGCCCACAAGAACACATGCCTGGACAGACACTCTGAAACACTGTACAGCCAGGACCTGAAAGAGCCCAAAGTGTCCCCCCTTCCATACCAACCACGTACGAAACCCCAGGCACTGACCTTCTGCACCACGCCACAGACAGACACACTCGGACAGCCAGGTGCCACAACTACAACTTTCCAGAACACTTACAGGGACCCCTGCTGTCCAGGTATTCCAGTAGCCACAGCTTGCTTTGCATCAGTTTTTTTTTTTTTTTTTTGTTTCTTCACAGTAATGAGGGAATTCCATTTTCCACAGTTAATTCTGGGACACCATCTTTGTATCCTTACCAGGGGGGAAAAAGAAAGAAAAAAAAAAAAGGGAGGAGAAAAAAAAAATACTGGAATACTGAACCAACCACAGACGGCGTGTCCAACAGCAAAGCAAATCGCTTCTACTGAGCATGTCCAAAAAAAAAAAAAAAAAAAAATGGCAGACACACAGCAACTGCAAATGGAACGTAATTACACTGCCTTGAGTTTAGACCTGTAAGAGCACATTAGTCCGGTATAACAATAAGATAAAGCAAACAAGAAAACAAGGGGTTCACCACAGTGAGATCAGAATGTCAGGCTGGCATGGGCTTATCTCTGAGAGGCAAGACGTGGACTTCCATTGGTACGGCGTTTTGAAATTCTCTTCACTCTCAGGGTCACGTATGTTGAATTACTCAGTAACTTTATTTAGGTTTTACTCAACTGAAAGGTTCCGTCATATGCAAGTTAGGTAATAAGGACATTTACGTCCTTAAGGACCTCTGAATCTGCACTTAACACTAGATTCAGAGCTGAAGGATCTGGCTGCAACAGACACCACAAACAGGTGCATGTTATGTACTCTACCAAACATCATTTAACCCATTGTAAGTTAAAGAAATTTCCCTTTTTTTTTCTTCTTTTGGAAATAACTGAAATTATATTCAACAATGACTCTGGAAAACAAGTAGTGCAAAGTTTAACATAGATCAAGTTTGTCTACATACAGTACCAGATTGATTGATGTAATAAGCTCCGGATAAAACCTCTAGCACCACATCGAAGAGCCCCCATGACAGACAGAGCCAAACCCTTGGATTTTTAGTGGCAGAGGAAACTGGAGTTACTGATGCCTGCGGTGTATGTGCCTGCTGAACAAAGTTTGCTGAAGTGCTCATTTTACAGCAATAAAAAGTCTACAGGCACCAGCAAACCCATGTGATGAGCACCTCTGGCCTCTGAGGACAATATGGAGATCTCTGCTGACCCCAATTTATTCCATCTACGGGGGTCAGAGGAGCAGTGTGTGCTTTTTGCTTTAAAAATATTTGGTGGAAATTTATCCTGGGACAAAGGACAAAATTGAATTTTTTTTTTTTTTTTTTTTTAAAAACACATCAAGTCAAAACTAAGGCGCTCTCTTAACAACCAGCACGCATTTGGAAACGAACTTGCAGCCAGCCACCATACCCATATACGACTGATGGAACAAAACCGCTGTCACATGCTGGTGTCAAAATGAAAATCACATTTCTGGTTGGCAAAAGGTGTTCTAGTGCTGGGTCAATGACTCATTAAACCCCCACCCTGCTCCCCTGCAAATAATAATAAAAAAAAGGTTCTCAATTTCTTTTCAATCAAGCCAGCCGAAACGGTTGCACTGGGTCAAACCTGGGACACAAAACGTGAAACAAAACATGACCGGTTCAGTGATCACCTCAGTCACACGAAATTACACCAGAGGACCAAACATAGCACAAAACAAAAGAAGTCTAACTGTTCAGCACTATTCAAACCAAAGATTAGATCTGATGTCAGTAGCTTGCTTTCTGCCTTAAACGCTTGGGTAGTGGCAAAACATCCCGGAAGCCAGTTTTTTACTTGCGCACAGAGCAAGTCAATCACCCCACTGTCCTGTAAACGGGAGGTCTGATTAACGCTAAATAGAGCAAAGGAAAAAAACAAAAACAAAA